>NW_015506302.1:175040-191353 GCF_001515645.1 Sinocyclocheilus grahami | reverse complement strand
ATTTTAGCAGTACTTGATAAAGATTTTCTTTTGTTTTTTGCTGTTAATACATTGCAAGTGTATAGGTCAGAATCTTAATTTAACATGTTCATTTAATGTGGGAATTTAATTTAAATATAAAAAACAACAACATATACCCATCATATATAGTCTTGTGGTTTGTTCGGATGCAACTTAGCAAACCTAAGGCAGGCTTTCACCTGGCAACCCTTTCAAACAATCCATATGTGTTCAGTCTTTTTCTAATTGTACTATCATGAATGTTAACATTTAACATGCTAACTGAGGCCCCTAGAATCTGATGTAGCATTAACGGTCTGACCTTGTGGTGAATTTACTGGGACGTCCACTCCTGGGCAGATTGGCAGCTGTCTTGAATGTTTTCCACTTGTGAATAGTCTTCCTCACTGTAAAATGATATACTTCAAATTGTTTAGAAATGGCCTTATAACCTTTCCCAAATTGATGGGCAGCAACAAATGCTTCTCTAAGATCATGGCTGATGTCTTTTCGCCTTGGCATTGTGTTAGCCAAAAATTTATTTGTATTTATATACACACACACACACACACACACACACACGTATTGCTCTTTGTATATGCACAATAATATAATGCCTTCATTTTAATAACTTGTCTCTGTGTATTATTTTGATTAAGATAAAACAAATATTTTCTTCCACACTTTTTCCTTCACACTTTAAATGTGAGCCAAAATCATCACAATTAAAAGAACCAAAGACTTAAACTACTTCAGTCTGTGTGCATTGAATTGATTTAATAAACGATTTTCACAATTTGAGTTGAATTACTGAAATAAATGAACTTTTCCACGACATTCTAATTTATTGAGATGCACCTGTATAGATGCTGATTTATTTACTGTAAGTCTTGTCATGATCATAACATGTTGTTGTCTAGTTATGGAAGGACGAGCCAAGAAAAGAGAATTGTGGGAGAAACAGTGGCAAAAAAAAAAGACAACCCAAATTGCCTTTCGAGAGCGCACTAGCTTTGTCAGACTCTGTCAACACTGTAAGTGATTTGATTACAAATAGTCATACACATGTTGATCTATACACACAAACACACACATATCCTCTTGCCCTGTGCTTGACACTGAGTGTAAATCCCTCTTGATTGCAAAACAGTGACACAAGTTTACTTAGTGAAGTCTCTAGAGAAGGGCTCTCTGTGTCCCCTCGACTCTAAGGGTCCGGAAGCCTGGGCAGGCTGTTCTCACGCTGACTGGACGTGGTGTGGTTTAAGAGCAAAAGGACAGTGTGTCTCCATATGCCTCTGATAGATTCTGCTGAGGTGGTGCCCATGGCTTTCATTTCCTCTGGTTCTCTTCACCTGTGTTTCTTTCGAGGGAATGTGGTCAAAATTAACCTCTACAGTCACAGGTTTACTTTAATTAACCTTAGCGTTAAGCAAAATAGTAGGCCTATACTTTTCAGGAACCGCAGTTGAAATCCAATAAGACTATAACCCAAACCAAATAAGAATACTGCATTTGCCCAGTGTGTTCTACTGCTGTATTGTACATATTAGTTATAAATAACCTATTCTAAAACAAACTTTTAAAGGGGGTCGCTTTCATATAAATAGCATTTTACTTTTCTTTACACTTTGTGTGAATAGCATCTATCACTATTTGCTAGAATAAACAATATGCTATTTTGTGCTATTTATACTGGTCATATTTGTGTTAAGTTTTGGATCAGATCTGAGCAGAACAATGGCTAGAAAGTTTTTCAGGAGAAGCAGCGGATAGGAGTTCACAGAAGTCTGTCCCACTGACTGGCAGCGTTAATTTCAACATGCTTGATCCCATTGGATGGTCAGCAGGGCCATTAAAGGGATAGTTCACCTTCAGTTGCTTGTCCCCATTGACTTGCATAGTGTTTTTATTCCCCTCCATACTATGGAAGTCAGTGGGGACCAGCAACTGAAGGTGAACTATCTCTTTAACTCAGCAGGGAGTTGAGACGCTGGGGCTGCTAATGTCCACCCACTGGGAGGTGCAGCCTACTCATTTGAATTTTCAACTGACCATGTGAATAAAACTTGACTGAACATCATGTGGTGAGACGCAGGACTTTACCCCTGACTGTTCTTAGACAGCCCAGTGGTCTTTTCACACAATCTCTTTTCTGATAATGCTAATGACAGTTATAGCAGCACTTCACACTGCCCTCTGCTAATCTTGTATACAGTTATTACTGCAATTTGTAAAACCCACTGACAGCCTTTCGCCATCAAACTGGAAAGTCTGATGGGGAAAATGTATTGTACAAATTAATGGATTGTGTTTATATTATCTTAGTGTTACTCTAAGACAATAGTTTCTATTACGGTTTTGAGTTTTGTGTTAAACATTGTGCTGAAGAGTGGATCTTGTATGTATGTAATATGTATGCAACTGTTCCTAAATTATTTATTTGCTTCTTTGTGTTAGAATTTAGCTCTTTTTTCCTGCCTTTTTGTTTTTCATATGTCTGTCAAAAAAATGTAACTATCAAAGCCACTTCATTACTGATTTCTGGAACTCCATCCAACAACACACTCTCAACAGGTGAATGATTTTGTTTCTTAAATTTTAACTTTCAAATTGCAACTGGTTTCCTACCAATCTTTTTCAATGTATTTTTCTCTTTTTAGTTTAACATTACATGTTAACAAGTGTGAGCAGCTCTATTACGTTGAGGATACTTCTTATACTGCCATCTCGGCATTAAGTAAGTGTAATGTGGTGTTTGGGTTTTGTCATGTTCATGTTTTCCATGTCTTTTATTTTGTAATTGTTTTATGCTGTTTGTGTCATGCTTCCTTGCCCTCATGTATTCATGCCATTGGTTCCTCTGTTCATTGTGTCATGCTCTGATTGGTTGTCTTAGTTATGTGTCTTGTTTTGGATATCACCTGTAAATAAACTGCACTTGGGTTCTTCACTACGCTTGCCTTCAGTGGACTGATTCGTTACAGAATACACGACCAGAAAAATGAACCCAGCAGATTGCCTAGTTCGTCTCCGACAGGGAGACCTATCCATAGAGGATTACGTGGCTAAGTTCTGTGAGCTTTACTACCAGGTAGACTTTAATTAAACCTTCCTAAAAGACATTTTTCAGGACATATTAAGGACATATCACAATTAATGCCACGCAATACCCCACAATGGTCACTTGAACAATATATAGACTTTGCTCTGCGAATGAGTGGCTCTGCCTTCACTGTGGGTGTCATGGAGGAACATGACACTTCCCCAAGGCCTGTTCACGTCATGCCTGCCAAGCCAAGGTCTGCTCACATCACGCCTGCCAAGCCACAGCCTGCACACGTCATGTCTGCTACGCCAAAGCTTGCTCACGTCATGCCCGCTACTCCAGGACCTGCTCAAATCATGACAGTTAAGTCAAAGTTTACTCCTGTCATGTCTACCAAGTCAAAGCCTGATCATGTCTTGTCTGCTACCCCAGGGCCTGCTCACGTCACGTCTGCCAAACCAGAGCCTGCTTCCGTCATGTCTGCTATGCAAAGTCCTCTTCACGTCACGTCTGCCAAGCCAGAGCCTGCTCACATCATACATCATCATCATCATCACACTCAGGAGATTCTTCCCAATATGGCCGCAATTGAAGAGCTTCGTTGCAAGATGGCCGCCGCGCCTGAGTCCCCGGCCAAGATGGCCGCCGCGCCTGAGTCCCCGGCCAAGATGGCCGCCGCGCCTGAGTCCCCGGCCAAGATGGCCGCCACGCCTGAGTCGGAAGCGGAGCTTGGGCCAAGATTGAAAAGACTGATAGCTAGTGTGATGGACCCACCTCTGATGTCGGTGTGAGCTGCAGGCATCCCAGTGACATCAGTGCTCTCAAGCCCAACAGTCATAGAGATCCTGCCTCCCTCTGCTGCCCTTACTTTAATGGCGGTCGCCATTTTGAGCGTGTGAGCTGCACACTGCGTTCCAGAGTCCTCTTATGTCCATGAATCTGCCCCAGAGGCCTCTCCTATCCATGAGTCTGCTCCAAAGGCCTCTCCTGTCCATGGATCCAATCCAGTGCCTCCAGAAGTGGTAGCTTCCGCTGCAGAACCTCCTGAGGTGGTGGCGTCTGCGTCCGAACTCAGTGCCTGCCCTGTCACGGCCTCAGTCTTGCCACAGCCACGGAGGCCATTCTTGAACTCACTGTCTGTCCTGTCACGGCCATGGAGTGTTTTGTCATGTTCATGTTTTCCATGTCTTTTATTTTGTAATTGTTTTATGCTGTTTGTGTCATGCTTCCCTGCCCTCATGTATTCATGCCATTGGTTCCTCTGTTCATTGTCATGTTCTGATTGGTTTGTTCCTGTCATGTGACCCTCTTATCTGCTGTAAGTAGCCCTCATGTTGCCATCGTCTCTCGTCGTGTATTGATGTTGTAACCCACTGTCGTTGAGTCTAGTCTGTTCATGCATCAAGTCTGTGTCTCTAGTCTTCATCTGTTTGGAGTATGTTCAGATCACTGTAAATAAACTGCACTTGGGTTCTTCACTACGCTTGCCTTCAGTGGACTGATTCGTTACAGTAAGTAACATTAAATATTGTACACTCTGACTCATCATTATTGTTGCACATTCGCATTGATTTGTTGAGATGTGGTTGAATTCATGCACAAAGCTGTCCACGAATTGCTCGCCCAAGTGGAAAAATGTGCTGTTGCTGCCAGATCTCGATTACTGAAAATCACACTGTATTTGATGCAAAACTTACATGGCTACAACAAATGAAAAAGTCATAACTATTTTCATGCTTTCTCAAGCAAAGCAAATTTTGAAAGTCTGCTGAAAACATAACTTCTGACTTTTTTTTTTTGGCTTATACAAAGTTTGAAAGTACATGTTATTTGGCTTGAACAAACTAATCAAAGTGAACATTTCTGAAGATAGCACTCAACATACCTTGTTAAAGAAGTCACCACTCGCCACTGACATATAATAGTAATAAACGTGATTGTCTTTAGCATGCTAACATGCTATTAAACTGAAAAATTAGTTGTGAGATGCTTGAATAGAAGCAGCCACTTATTCACTCACTTTTACTCACAATGATAGTGTACCTGCACAATGGTGAACTGTCATAAAGAACTATTGGCCCTTAATGGACTTCCAGCAAGGATGGAGTTGGTTTATGTGAGTTGTGTGTGAGTTACTGAATGACAAGGATTAAAACATGAGTGAAAAGATGAGAAGAAAGAGGGAGACCGAGAGCTGGTGAAGCATTGAGGAAGAGAGAGAGAGAGCAGGAAGACATGCAATTAAGGAGATATGCAGTTTTTTGTGGCAATATGACAATGAGGCTGTGACAAGACTGCCATGCAATTTAAAGTTACAGAACCAGCTCAGCATGTTTCTTGAATCTAAATAGAGACTAAAATGCTGTTATGAAATATCCCTATTTTAGAGCAGGGATTTTCAGTAAAAGCAATTAGACTTTTTTTGGTATAAAGAACACAATGCTGTAATACTCAAAGGTAATCTTTTGCTGGAAAGGTTTACCTGTATGTTAGCAGCTGTCAAAAGTCATTTTTTCCCAATGTCAAGCTGTGAACCAGTTTAAAGGATTGTGTAAGAGAGCTGCTGCTTCAAAGATAAGTCAGAAAAAGGCTACTCAAGAGGCTATGGAAAGATTGCAGTTGTTTGTGTGTGGATACATGTTTTAAGTCTTGTGGTCATTTTCATATTTGCATTAAATAATTTGTACACATTTCTACCTTGTTGGCCTGTGAAGATATCTGACTAAGTGCTAATTATTTTGTTTTTGACAGCCTGTTGAGTAATATACTGAGTGATCTGGAAGGGAAACATAAGGAATGTTGTAAATGTATCGTTAATTGAAGTATATATACATAAAGTGGTTTATATAATTAATTTGCACAAAATGTTGAAAGATGTGAATTATCATTTTATTATTTATATTATATTTATTTTTAATGTACTGTACAGTTTAATGTTTTTGAAAGAAAGAAGTCTCTTAATATTCACCAGGGTTGCATTTATTTGATCAAAAATATAGTAAAACAGTAATATTGTGAAATATTATTACAATTTAAAATATTCTAAGGCAATATATTAGAAAGGCAATCTAATATATTTTAAAATGTAATTTATTCCTGTGATGGCAAAGCTGGATTTTTAGCAGTCATTACTAAAGTCTTCAGTGTCATGATCCTTCAGAAATCATCCTAATAAGTTGATTTTCTACTCAAGAAACAGTTTTTATATTATCGCAGTCGAACAAGGTTGTGGAAACCATGATGCATTTTGTATTTTTTTTATTTTAAGGATTCTTTGAGTAGTTAAAAGTTAAAAAAGAACAGAATTTACTTGAAATAGATTTTTTGTGAGATTGTAAAAGTCTTTACTCTCTCTTCTGTGTTCTTTTCATCGTATTTTGGGAAGTCATAAAGAGGTTTGGAATGACATGTGGGTGAATTAGTGATGACAGAAATTTCATTTTTGAGTCTTCAATATGCCTTAAATGTACAGTACGTGCATAAATATTCAGGTCAGGTGGTGTAAGGTGTTCCTAAGTAACTTCATGTATTAAACTCATGCATAAGAACTTGCACTGACTTTTAAGTATTCATATTTAATATGAATATGGTTATCCATATTGACTCTCCAAAATTCTTTTGCTTGGATCGTCGAGAACATCATTCAGCTGAGCAAACTTTTTTGATTGAGCTCTTTTTGAGGATACTTCACATACCATTCAATCCTTTTTCTGTAAGAAGATAATGGTGCCCACGCGGGAATCTCCCCTCACACTCTTGTACACTGACAAAAATCCTGCTGCTGTTGCTTTACTGCTGCACTAACTCTGAAAAGCAAACAAAACGTTCCTCCATTACTTTTCAGCATTTTGCAGCACACTTGCTTCCCATCACGGTGGTCTGCTGCGAGGTGGGGCGTGACCTCCAATTATGATAATTATTCAGTATAATCAGATCTGCCATAATGGACATTAATATGCTCTCTTGCGTTAAATTGTGAGATCTGGAAACGCCATAGGCCAGCTAATAGGAAGCCTGTTGTTTTAAACAACCTTAGAGACTACAGCGATTTGCTGACTGAGAAGCAAAACTGGAGTACTTTCACATGCCTTCACGGCTATTTGTTTTTGAATTGCACATTGTGAAACGTTTCATTATTATATCTACCTAACTATTTTATTTAAACCGAAGTCTGTTCTCCAAGCGTAAAAATCCTTTTCAGCACAAGCACGTCTGTGTAAAACTTAGGCAACAAAATGACTCACAAATTGGTCCCTAATTACCATTATCTTCAATAGAAAATATGTCCTGGACATACAAGAAATTAGCCATATTAGTCACAAACTTTTTTTAATAAATAGTGTATTTTCTACAATGGGATAGATTATCACTTTATATTACAGTGGCCATTTTACACATATTATAATTAACTCCAATAGCCTTCTCCAATAGCCACAAAGTAATTACATTAAGTACATGTTGTTTGTTAGTTTAACTCCGTACTGATGCAATTGCATGGTGCACCATAACATGAACACTGATGTTGAGGTTGACCAACATTAGAATTTAAAACTGGATCATGAGTATCAGAACTTGCACGTCAGTGAGACACTGTAAAGCCTATGAAAACAAGTGTACGATGGTATGAAACTATCAAATGCTGTGGTGTTGAATCAGGGTTGATTTTAAACCTGGTAGATGAGCCCAAAATGTCTTTAAATTAACTGTTTTTCTTTTACAGCTCAAAATAAAGGATGATAACATTCCTTCATCATGTGTAAAACACCCAGTATGTACCCAAACATCTTTAAAGCTGTACCACTGTTGATTATTAATAATAGTTATAAAAACAAAACAATAATAGTGTAGTAGCTCTGAGATCCTACTGAGAGAAATCACAGGAACTGAAGCTATTTTCCCATTGTCACTAGGCTGTGTGCTCAGAAATGAGAGCTCTTGTAAATCAAGCGCTCATTGTGTAGTGGACACCTTTAGGTCTCGTGATAGAAACTTGTCAATCAGCTACATTTCATTGATTGTATGACTGAAAACCAATTGTTTCCATTGAATGAAAACCAACCATTGGATTCAGGCAGTGTGATTTCATAACCTCTAGTTTTGAATGTGGAGCTTGAATAGAGAAATCAATATTAAGCATGATAGCTTCAACTGCGTCCAACCACTGAGTGGGCACAGGAAAGGGGTTTAGATCTTTTCCGTGGCTGCTTGGCTGGATATGACCCCTTTCCCATTCCAGAGAAAATGACATCACCAGGTTTCAAACACTGTCCAAAAAGAAAATAACTAGTCGGATTTGAAGTTTGAATTTTTCAGAGGGTAACAATTTTTTTGCAAGGAATTTTCAAAAATTCAGAAGTCTGCGGGCAGTACTATTTTATTTTTTTTAAAAGAAATGAATACTTGTATTCAGCGACGGATGCATTGAATTAATCAAAACCCAAAAGATCGCAAAAACATTTAGAATGTTACAAAACATTGCTTTTTCAAATAAATGCTGTAGCGTCTGGACCACTCAAACACACAATATATATTTTGTTAGCTAGATTTCACAAATACTCTGTAACACCCCAGGACGCCGAACAGGACCCTGGTTTCATGGTAACCTGATACATTTACAACCTTGTGGAATGTGAGCAGACTCTCAGCTGCATTCTCCAGAAGCAAGAGGCACAAATGCACAGTAGAAATTGACTTTTCTACTAATTAATTCATAGGAAAACCTTTCTTTGAATGAACACACATATTCTTCAGGCCATTGTGTATATTATTGCTGTTTTGTATTAATCTGTTGTATTATAGACTATTTTATTCATGCTTACGATAAACCACTCATTCATATAATCTTACATATACCGTGTTTAGTATCTATGAATTCGCCTTCTGATGATCTAAACAAGAGTGTATATTATATGTTGGTACATAGGCAATATATTAGTGTCCTGAGAATCTTTAGTATTTTCGATTCAAGTTCCGGATACTAAGTTCCATGTTTCCACACAAAGAGTCATAAACTCCCCAGGATCTCAAAACGCCCACTTGGGATTCCGGCCTTTCTCATTGGATAAGCCCATCTTGAGAGGCGGGGATCTTCTCTGACCTTAAAGCTGACACACCATGTGACCCGCCCAGTCGGTGGTTCGGTCAGATGCTAAGATGAAGATGTGAGAAAACGCTTCAGGATACCAAAGCTTTGTGCCAGGCCTTTCGGCCTTGACTTTTCCATTCACCAAAGATTCTCTGACTCAAACTGGTTCTTTTCATCAACTAATTTCAGCAAGATCTTGGGCCTTAAGATTGCATCAGGAATCTCTTTCAGACAGCCGAGACTCGCAAGTATCAAACTTAGTCTTATTAATTGATACATTAAGTATCAGTTACACCTTTTTACAAAGGTGTGTTTGAACTAAGAATCTGACGTATCCCTCAGGCTTAGATCTGCTGAATATGCAAATGGTTCCATAAATGTCATTCCTTATGTCTCTTTCTGTACTGAGTTAAACTTTAACCCTTTCCTATACCAACTGTATGTGTGTGTGTGTGTGTATGTGTATGTTAGACCAGTTTATGTGTTTATGTAGTATGTTGGACTAGTTTAAGTGTTTATGTAGTTAATAAAACCTTACTTGTATCACACTTGACGTGTTCATTGTTTGCTCATAACCGGAGTCACTAATCATGCAGATTTACGCTACACGCTTTGTAGAATTGTACAGTAAGAAAGTTATTTCCCTTAACCAGGAAATTAATGTTCTTAGAATTGACAAGACAGTTGACCCTGAGAGGTCAACTAAATATCTACAGCGGATCTAAAATATGAATAGTTAATTATAACTAGTTATGGTTAGTTATTCATATTTCACATGAGCTGAGTCGCTACAATGCTGTTCTGTTGAACTTTCTATTCATCAAAGAATCCTGAAAATGATAAAATGGAAACCATTAAAAATTAACAGCTAAGAATATTACTGTTTTTATTATTTTTGATCCAATAAATGCAGACTTGATGAGCATAAGATATTTTTTTCAGACATTAAAAATCATACTTTTGAACTAATGTACGCACTGTATATGATTAATGATATTGTTTTGATTTTTAAACAAAAAATTGTGCTAAATTCATGCATTAAATTGACATCCCCAATATTTATACATGCGTTTTACATATATTCCTATTAATGGGCATTATTTTTGTTATAGATTTGGATGATCATCACCAAATATCACTACATACGGCAGACTATTGTTGCTGTTAATAAGAATATTAAACAGTCATGACCAGCATGATGATTCTCCCATTACTGGCCTTTAAGGTGACCTTTGATCAGGGTCACTGTGTAGTCTGAACCATAACCTCCACTCAACACTTCTAAGAATGAAACCAATCAAATTATTTTGTATTTTAGTCTAAATAACATTGTAGTCTACATGGCAAAGCACACTCTGATAGAGACACTACTGCATCATACCCTGAAGGAAATTTTGTCATCTAAAGAGCAGTTGAGAATTACTTGTTGTTGAGTTTATCTATTTATTTATTTATTGGTTGATTGGTTTGGATGGTTTAATTTTTTTACTTACTGTTTTTCATACCTGTTTGAAAACAAGTGTTTGTCAGTCCAAAAATGTCTCCGTATTCCTGCCTTCTGACTTTGGTTTCCTTTCCACCATCATCGAAAACACACACACACACACACACACACACACACACACACAAACCAATAGTTTCAAGTTGAGGCAAATAGTTATCTCAGTCCCTTGCTGAGAAGTTTTACAGTGGGTCAGTTCACACAACCTTGTCAAACAGAAGTAAATACAAAAATCAAAACATGCTGTAGCTTCATGTGGTTCTCTGTGCCATCTTGTCTATGTAAATAATCAACAGATCTTCCCTCTGCACAGTTACTCAGATTGAATCAAAACTTCAAGGTGCTGATGTCTCTTTCAATCTTTCTGTCACAGATTTATCCTCTCCCCAATTCTCTAAAACAAAAGAACATTAAGTGCAGTCAGTTGTTTATCCATTAATTAATTTAAAGCTTAGGAAGGAGATCCATGAATAAATAAAATGTGCATTTTCGGTTGCTGATCGAATGGAGAACTGCAGAGTCATGTCCCTATCTTTGCCTGTGTATTTCAGGACAGGATGTCCAGTGTTGTAAAGCAGACAAATGTTGTCCTGCAGAACTCCTTCTGTGCATAATACATTTAAACAGTCTTCTAGAGGAAGAGGCTGGAAAATGTCCAGTCCTTTTTAAAATTGCCAAAGCCATTTCACCAAGAGAAAACAGGCTAGATAAGAGTCACTCTATCAAACAAACAGATTGTTCATTTATTTGAATGATATAATCTAAATGTGTGCATTTGTGAGTGCCACCACACATCAGGCCTAAAAAGAATGCTACTGCTTACACATTTGAGGTCATTAAGAATGTTCTTTTTCTCTCTCTCTTTTTCTTTTTTTTTTAATGAATACTTTCTGTCCCTTTGGATCAATTTAATGTGTCCTTGGTGAATAAACAATTTTATTTTGTTTAAAAAACAAAAATCTGTTTAAAATAAATCCTGTTCTTTTAAACTTTCTATTCATAAAACAATCCTTCTAAAAAAAGGGAGACGGCACAACTGTTTTCAACATGTAGTAATAATAATAATAAATAAATGTTTCTTGAACACCAAGCAAAATCAGCATATTATAATGATTTGTAAATAATCATGTGATATTGAAGACAGGAGTAATTTTTTTAAAATAGAAAAAAAGTATATTATATTGTAATAATATTTTACAATATTGCTTTATTTGTAGCAAATAAATGCAGCCTTAGTAAGCCTAAAAGACTTCTTTCAAAAACATTAAAAAAATCTTAGTGAAAACAATTTAAGATATTTTTGATTAAATATGAGGGCTCTCTGACCCTCCCATAGACAGCAAGGTAACTACCACGTTCAAGGTCCAGAAAAGTACCAAGATGATCGACAAAGTAGTCCGTGTGACATCAGTGATTCAACTGTAACGTTACGAAGCTACGAGAATACATTTTTGCTAAAAAAAAAAACTTTATTCCATATTTTCATCTCTACTGTGTCACTTGTGGATGCTTATTCATGACAGTATCATGACGTGAGTGTGTGCCGGCGCTGACGTCATGATACTGTCATTTCATCAAAAATATCTTAAATTGTGTTCTGAAGATGAACGAAGGTCTTACGGGTTTGGAACAACACGAGGGTGAGTAATTAATGACAGAATTTTCATTTTTGGGTGAACTAACTCTTTAAAAGGAGCTCCGGGTATTAAGACTTGTATGACTTTATATAACATAAACGATGCCTCTAACTGAAATATGTAGTAGAAAACCCAAATGCCGTACCATCGATTTTTCCTCAAGGAGCCTCCTGATATCGAGTAATATCCATGCTGAGAAACTCCTTCAATGGGTGCAGCGTCATGACAAGTGTCGACATATTTACATCCTGCCAGGATGGCATCTAGTGTTTCTTGTCTCTGCCATTTGTAAGCTCTTTTCAGTAGCTGGAAAGCAGTAAAGACTTACATCGCTTTTCTTGTTGTCCTTCGACTGAAAATTACAACCAAAAGCAGGACAATGTGGGGGGGGGGGGGGGGGGGGGGGCTGAGTCTAAAATGAATGTGGTCTTGGACTTTGAGATTCTGATGTATTACATTTAGAGAGAGAGTGACATACATGCAGAAAAGACAGAAAATGTACCATTTTGTTTTATAGGAGCTCAACAGTCTGTTCTAGAAAAAGTCACAGATGCCAAAGTCATTTTTTTATACGTTTTATGAGGGTTGAAACTATGCACTTCAAAAATTATGAATGAGGCTCTGATGGGAAGTTTTGTTCCTGACCACAGACATAAAATGTAAAAACACTCATTGTTTTGTTATCGGTTGTATAATCTCTCCTGACATTTATTGCTCACATCCATACGGTTCTATTTTTGCTTTCCGCCGTGTTTCATCAATAATGTCATGACTGCAGTCGCTCACAGTCTGTTCAGCTCCTCCGATCAGAATCATGACAGGCGTTTTGTACACGGATTCTGTCTTCTGTACTGTTTGTGATTTCATATGTTTTTCTTTTCATAACTCCCCCTAGATACCAGTTATGTTGTTTTCATTGTACTTTATTTTTAAGCTTGATGCATTCCAAAAGTATTCAAATCCAGGATAATCCAAAATAAAGAAAGTCCCTGAAGTGGTTTCTTGAACAGTTTGTACTTTTCGGCATTCTTGTGGAACACGACTTCCTCTTATTCCTACAGATCTAAAACTAGGTGCAGTGACTGACACTCTTTCAAGTATGGTAAATATATCATGATATGTAATATGATATTAATTTAAAGTATATTTAAGTATAAGATACTTTTGTGTATATTTGTCAGATGTGATATTTGTCCCAAATACAGCATAATCTCAGTAATGTGAATTTTAGACCAATGTACCTTTACTGTAATTAAAAGACAGCTGTTTATGACATGAGTTATCAGAAATTATTAGTCTTTGCAAATATGCTTTTGTGTGTGTTCTTGTGAACCCAATTTGCAACAGCTGGCATCAACAGGGACACAAAGAAAAGGCCATATAGTGTTGCTGGGTCAGTCAACAAAAGACAGCTATATGCCATAATGGTGTGTTGTCTCTATTTATTGACTGCAGATTGACATTTTACCCCTCGTATCAGAAGAAGCATCCTTTGACAGCCACTGCCTATCGCTTGAATAAAATGTCCTGGAAATGCTGCTGTAGTCCCGTCACGATACAGTCAAGTGTTCATCCATCAAAAGAATCTTTCTGAACCATGAAACTTAAAGGTTACTGAAGCTATAAAGAAGTTTTGTGTCTTGATTTGTGTGTCAAGACAAATGACCAGCAGCAACGGTGTGTGTGGTGGTTTATCCATTATCCTTTATTCATCAAAATATACTTTAAACAGTGGGGTCCAAGAGTCTGAGACCATACTGAAAATATGGGATTTAAAATCTAATTTAAACATGGAAATAAACAAAGTGGAGTAAAAAGAGGCAGAATAGAAGCACTTTCATTTGTGGTCTCAGACGTTTGGACCCCATTGCATATATTAAATGTGTTAGTGTTTGTGCTTTTGTTTAATGAAGCACTGTTAAATGCTAAAAACAGTGTGTGTGTGTGTTATATATATATATATATATATATATATATATAAATATAATTGCAATAATGTATTGCAATTACAATATTAAAAACTTTTAATTTAAAAAAACTAGTTTTAACAAATGAGAATTTGATTAGAACTGATTAAATAATAAATATCTAACCTGATGAGAAAATACTTAATATGATCAGAATTATATTTATATTATATTTCATCTGCAACACAACTGTGAACTTTTGTAAAGATACACTTGGTCATTAACTTTTAAATCCATCAATTGCAAACACACGAGGAGAGTTCGTGGCATTAACGACCCACGACTGGCAGAACAACATGCTACATTATTTCTCTCAAATAGGATAGGAAATTAAATGAAACATGGAGGATGTAAGTGTGACAAGATGTGGCAGGCAGTTTGAACAGAGACAGGATGCACATATCTAAGTGACAGAGTGGTCCATTAAAGACACAATTATGATGAAGAAGTATGTCCCAAATCGTGCCTATATACTTTTCTGCTATACAATTAAACGTATATCGCTTTACTTCACAAAAAGAGTAGATATTTTTTAGGACATAGTATAAGTAGAAGAATTGGGATGCAGCATGATTCATCCTTGAACCAAACTAATTGAATTTATGCAAATTGTTCTTTATAATGACTAGAGATAATGAAGATTCATAATCCTTTGTAAGATATTCATCATCAGGTTTATCAGCTCACAGATTTACCCTTTTAAACATAACTTTAGGATCAATCAGGAAAGCTTCAAACAATTCAAAGCGTCTGTATTTCAGACAGAGGTACAAAAATGAAACACCCCTGAGATGAGACAGATTGAATGACTCATGTGTTTAGAGAAAAAAAAAAATAAATAAAAACAACAACCAAGAGCAACAGATGCAGCCATCAGCTGCAGCTTTCCTGTAAGAAAACACTAGGGACTTTGTGTGAATTTGGCTGGACATATTGTGCCTTTCGTATCAATCACTTTGAATACAGTTCAAGGTGGGAGAAAAAGACTGTCTGTGCTCCATTTGCCACCATTAACACCTCTAAGATCTTGGGAAATATACCCTTACCTCTCTCTTATTTATCAGAATAAAACATTGATATTCAAGCTGTCTCTAGGTAATTGGGTGTGTTCTGTGTGAAAAAATATTTGTGTGGGTTGCAGGTGAAAGTCTCTTTCATTTTGTGCCTGTCTGAGTATTTCCTTAATAATTTGCAAGGTCTATTGACTACAGATATTTCCCTTTTATTAAATAATACCAAAGGCAGTAACAGAAATTCTCTAGACGTTCTGTTGTACTCAATTTAGAAGGGTCAGACGTGTCCCAATCAGTCACAGAGATAAGAATTTAGACCTTAATTCATTATGCATTTTAGAGTGCTCAATTACAATCTGTTTCCATCAGTCTGCTGCAAGGAACTATATAGGTTCCTTCGGACTAATTAGCAGTGCTGACCTGGATTCAGTTCTTTTTCAGTAGTCTATTTTTAATTAATAAGGTATTTTATGTATCAAACCATGCATTGCATAACATAAATACAGTATAATACACGAGATCCAAATATGTAAAAATGCACATTGCACAACAATAAATCTAGATTATTTCATTAAATTCTGTTGTTTTTATACTAAACTAGTGTTCTTTTATTTCTCCTGACCTTAAATTGAACTCTCAAACTAACATTTGAGAACGTTTAAGCTAATGTTTATCAAGCAGGTCCCCACAATATAGGAAAAAACCTGACTCACAAACACATACCCAAATTCACAAATAAATGATCATGAAAAAGCTATTGTGGCTATTTTAAGAAGTCTTCTACAGCTTCAGAGCTTTGCAAAAAAAGTGAAGAGACTGTTGAAGCACCCTGAAGCATGCAGAGTTTGTTAATTTGCATATCATCTGCAAGATTAATATAGTACATAGTACTTGGTGGTAGTGCACACTTCTGGGTAGTTTGTGTACATGGTACACAAAGTTTGTGAAATGTTAAATCTAATTGCATACGAATTAAACACATTGAATTAAATGTAAGGCTGACTGAAATAGTATTTTCTGGTAAAACATACTGCAATTAAGTGATCATATATATATATATA
>NW_015506302.1:138341-175030 GCF_001515645.1 Sinocyclocheilus grahami | reverse complement strand
ATATATATATATATATATATAAAAATAATTGAGTTTTGTGTGTGTGCGTTGATTTCTTCGTTTTAGCATTTGTGTGTTTTAGCCTTGTGATGTAACACATGAGACCAGAATTTAAGGCCAAAGCTATTTTCATTTGGAAAGAGGGAGACCAGAAAAAACGCACATGCTGCACATGCCAGGACTCAGATGATGTGATATATGAGATGATGCCATTTGCAGGAGAGAGTGAGATGGGCTTTTACTGCCGCTGAGCTGCCCAATCCTTTTAACTGTGAGCTGAGGTGTGAAAGCTGAATATTAGCTGCTGGTGACGATACAGACTGCTGCATTCCACAAGCATTTATTCACACCGCAGATGGGGAAACACTATCAGTTAGGCTCTAACTGCCTTGAGACTGTCCTGCATGCTACCAAACCAAATTCCAGTGGTGCGTTCACACCGTTTCACACATTAAAGCCACAATTGGCCATGACTTACTGTAAAAAGTACTTACTTCAAGTCCTGTACTGAAGTAGTGGTTACGGATCTCACTGTTAGCATTACTTAAAAAGGCAAACAAAAACAAAAAAAAAGACAAATTGGAGGACCTAAACCTAAAATGAAAGTAACAATCAGACACGCCAGACACCTCTCATGTTAAAATGGAAAACATTAGGTCTGCTATTGTCTGTTTGATTTCTGTCTGTTCTCAAACCATGACCCATCTAACTTTTATATAATGACAATCCTTTAGAAATTAGATTTGGATAATATTACTGTGGTTATTTATAAGTAAAGTACATTGCATAAACCCCCTTAAAATTTGGCAGAAACTTTTAACAATGCAATGATTTGCTTTTTATAAACTGAAATTCAGCTTGTTTTCCACTTAAATGTATTTATAATATATATTTAAACCCACTTTAGTTCATCATGGGATTAAAGCAATAATAATCAGATTTCTGAAGTGACCTGAAAAATGCATGTGGTTAAAAAAAAAAAAAATAAAAAATGTATTATGTATATTCTGACCTGTAGTAGACTTTTGTACGGGTCTCTGACAAATTACATTTAAATGTGCATTGTCAGAATCATCAAATGTAAAAATAGTTTAATCATTTGCTATAAATATTAATGAAGTCAGTACAGATTTCCGTATCTGCCACTAAATGTATCTTTTGGGTGAGAGTTTATTAAATTGAGAGTAAAATCAGGTGTTACTCACCACTGCATGTATTCCATCGATTCACTGTGTGACAATTCACTGTATCATTCGCAGTGTCAGTTTCATCCACATCCTTATGCTCCACAGCTTTAGCAAAAGAACTATTGTCTTCAGTTCCAGCTCAATAAAACATGTTTTAGAAGCATGAAGTGAAATTCATGCTCTTGCATTTGTTGCCCTCTATTTTGTGTAAATTTTACTTAAAAAAAAATTATGTGCTCTTTCATGTGGCTGGGGGAAGTGTTCAGGGGGGATTCAAAGCGCTTGTTTGTATAGATGCTGGCATCACTCTAAGAGACTGTGTCAGTCTGTTGGATAAAGCACTTTCCTTTCTGCATTTATTTAAGTTTAGTTGTCCATAATGTTGCTTTGTTGAAGATGAATCATGTTTTCAAAAAGTATGGTTAAAAAATGCAAAAAAGTAAATAGAACGATTTGTTTTTATTATGTAAGCCAATTCAAATTCATTTCAGAGTGCCTTTTAGAGACATTTTTGCATTGTAAATGCACTGAACGAGGTTTTTAATACCTATAATGGCTCTTTTGGAGCCTTGCAAACTATTATCAACACCCTTGACATGTTAAAGGATAAAATTAACATATAATTTACCCAGCCTCATGCTGTCCCAGATGTATATGACTTCATATGAGCAAAGATTTCTAGAAAAAGAATCCATCTCTTTAAGTCCATATACAATAATGCAAGTGTACGGAACCTCCAAAGCTGACGCTTTAAAACCATGCAAAGCAAACATGACGAAAATCCAAAGGACCCCAGTTGATGAATCAATGTCTTCTGTTTATTAAGAAAAACACTAATATTTTAACATTTCAAGTACAAGTCATCGCTTCCTGCCAATGGTCATAAGTGGGTTAATGTAAAAGTCAAAGTAACAATGGACGGCAATCAACAGCTATGATTCCATCGCATAAAAACACTGTATGGGAACGCCAAGATGTGGATAAATTCTAAAAAATGTGCATTAAAAAACTCTCAATTGATTCTGATGATTTCTTATCCGATAAGAAGACATGTGCATAAACTATGATGGAAACATGTTTACCAAATAAATTCCTTGATGCGCATCAAAAAAAGTAATGTGACTTTGCCTCAACAAATCATGTGACTGGATAACTGAACCTACCAGCGCTTTATTTGCAAATGTTTTATGTAATGCTCTAATTTTGCAACTTTAGATGGAAACAGCTAAAATAGACGACTAGTTGAAGTTTGCCCTACTGCATCCTAATATGTCGGCAAAACACATGTATATTCATATGCACTCTGCTCATGGAAACCAAAATCTCGTAACACTGTAGTATCCCTTTAAGCTAAGTGGTGACATTGACTTCTGTTGGCTTGGATACTATCAGGTTTTTGTTGTGAAGAAATATTACATTCTACAATGTTAAAAGGTCAACATGGTCCACAAAAAAAAAAAGCCTCCACTTTGACCAATTCATGTCGAATCAGTGATCGCAGCACGTAATGATTATGTCTTATAATTAGACATGGTTGCTCAGTCATGCTGGTGTGTCTTGTGGAACAAAATAATTACAGGTTCTGGCCGCTATGAACACATTCAGAGTGGGCTTGTGTTTTGGTGAGTGGGTGAGTCATGTCTCCAGTTTTTCGACTCTCAGCTCAGGGCCCTTCTTCATGTTTTTTTCCTCTTTGCACTGCGTAAAGACAGAGACTGTCAGAGCGTTTACTTTATGGTCTTTGCCGCACATACGTCGTCTCTGCTGTGCATCCCATAAATCATTTGGACACATGCCTGAGACACAAAGACAGACTCCAGCACCTGATCCAGTTCCCTCTTGCACACTGAGACGTGCAAAAAGTCTTTCTGTAATTGTTGTGTTGAAATGTTTCGGTCCTTTGGCTCGGAGGCAGATTAAAATGAGTTTCTCTCCTCAAAAGGTCTTGGACAGCCCCTCGCTGCTCTTGTAGTGAATTTCTTTTGCATCATAATTTCCTCTGAGAAGTACTGATGTCCTCTGAGCGGAATTAGTCATTTATGAATCTTTCATTTTGGACGAGTCGTACACTCAGAATTGAACTTTTGAAAGAACTCACTGATGATGATAATTCAGATAGTCCCTCTGTGTTCTTCCTGTCAAATGTTTCCACTGCCACATTTTGAAGTGTCTGGATAACAGTCTAGAACATTATATGGCAGATATTTGTAATACATTTTTGAATTTTCATTGCTTGTATCACTCTGCTCGTCTGTGTTTGTGTAACGAGGGAGGCGTGACGACAAAGTGGGGATCCAAATGCAAGGCTTTAATAAGAGTGTAGTCAAACAGGCGTGGTCAACAACAGCAAACAACGATGGTAGTGGCAAGGCAAAAGAGTAATCCAGATAATCAAGTAATGGTCAGGGCAGGCAGCAAAACAATCATAAGCAAAAAAACAGTCCAGCGATCAAAACACGAACGCAAGGAAACAGAGAAACTAGAAACACGGAAACTTAGAAACCACGGAAGAGTTATACAACATTCAATCACCAGCGATGACAGAGAGTGTGTGTGCTATTCGTATAGTCCTACTAATGTAAGACAGCTGTGAACTGATGAATGAGATCTGATGAGAGACAGGTGATGCACTAGATGAGTCCGGGCAAAGGATTATGGGAAATGCATGAGGAAGGAGAGGAACAGGGGACTGAGACAGAGCCGGTGGAGCGGAGAGCCAAGGTGGAACTGGCGGAGCAGAGGGCCAAGGTGGAGCCATCGCAGCAGAGAGTCAGGGCGAAGCCGGCGGAGCAGGGAGCCAGGGCGGAGCAGTAAGCCAAGGTAGAACCAGTGGAACAGAGAGCCAGGGCAGAGCTGGCAGAGCAGAGTGCCAGGGCACTGCAGTGAGCCAGGGCGTAGCCGACAGAGCAGGGAGCCAGGGCAGAGCTGAAGACCACCAGAGCAGGGCTAAGGACCACCATGGCTGAGCAGGCGGAGCAGAATACCACCAAGGCGGATCAGGCAGAACTGGAACATAGAGCACAGAAAGGTTAACAATGGCCTCAGCGGCCATAATAAGACTGGCAGACAGTTCAGAAATGGCATCTTTAGCCATAACAGGGTGAGCAGAGAGTTCAGGGGCAGCCTTTTTGACCTTGGCTGGAATGTCAGAGAATTCAGAAACAACCTTCTTGGTCGGAAGAGGACAGACTAAGAGTTCAGAAACTGCCTTCTTAGCCATAATAGGACAGGCAGAGAGTTTACAGATGGCCTCCATAGCCGTGACAGGACAGGCAGAGAGTTCACAGACGGCCTCCATAGCTGTGACAGGACAGGCAGAGAGTTTACAGATGGCCTCCATAGCTGTGACAGGACAGGCAGAGAGTTTACAGATGGCCTCCATAGCCATGACAGGACAGGCAGAGAGTTCACAGACGACCTTCTTGGTTATGACAGGGCAAACAGAGAGTTCGGGAGAGGCCTCTTTGACCGGGATTGTGAATTCAGAAGCAGTCTTAGCAACCGTAATAGGCAGGTCTGAGAATTCATGATTGGCTTCTAGAGCCGAGACTGGTATAAAAGGGGATTCACTGGTGGTCTCCATGACCTCGTCAGTACAGACAAATAGTTCATAAGTGGGCATCCTTCTCTTAAGAGGAGCTGAAGCGAACACCCCCGTTAACTCTGGAGGTTCTGCAGCAGATGCTGCCACCTCTGGAAGTTCTGCAGCAATAGCAAGAGGAGCTTCAACAGACACAGATAGTTCAGAGATGGCACTCGCGGCCGTAACAGAGGCATCAGGTAACAGGGAGAGTTTGACAATAGTGTCTGTGGTAGAGACAGAGGTGACAGGGAACACCGTGAGCTCGGGAAAGAGTCCTGCTTTTGTCAGAGGAGGTTCTGCAATGGAAGTTGCCACCTCGGAGGGAACAGGAGTGAACTCTGGGACAGATTCAAGGACTGGATTGAACTCTGGGGCAAACTCAGGGACTAAAGTAATCTTTGTACTGTGCTCAGGGGTTGAAGACCTCACTAGACTAAGGTCAGGGGCTGGAGCGAACACTGAGCTTGACTCGGGAACATAAGCGCTCTCTGGGCTAAACTTGGGAACAGAAGCCCTCTCTGGGCTAGACTTGGGTTCAGAAGCCTTCTCTGGGCTAGACTCAGGAAGAGAAGCCTTCTCTGGGCTAAAATTGGGATCAGGAGCCTTCTCTGGGCTAAACTTGGGATCAGGAGCCTCCTTTGGGCAAGACTTGGGATCAGATTCGGAGAGTAAAGTGGGCGCCACCACCTCGGGAGGTTCTACACCAAAGGCTGTCACCTCGGGGGAAACTACAGTGGTGTGTGCGGCTCAAACACAGAGAATGGCCATAGCCATAACTGGCAGGACAGAGAGTACACTGTCTATTTCCAAGACTGATGGTGCTGTGCCTGGGGAACTGGGGTGAGTGGCAGACGGCAGGCTTGAGAATATTGAGACTGCGTGACTCGTGAGCATAGAATCTGCGTGACTCGTGAGCGTAGAGTCTGCGTGACTCGTGAGCGTAGAGACCCCTGGAATGCCAGCAGCTTGCACTGACAACAGCTGAGGGTCCTCCACGCTGGATGCCAGGCTCGAATACCTTGGGACTGACTTAGTGTCTTCAAATGCAAAATTCACAATGCTCTGGATCACTGGAGTAGCATCTATGATGGCTGAAGACTGTTGCTTGACATGAGCAGGCTCTGACTTGGCAGACTTGATGTAAGCAGGCTTTAGCGTGGCAGGCTTGTCGTGAGCAGGCTTGGAGTGAACAGGCTTGACATGACAAGCTTCTGGAAGACCAGCCGAGATGTGACGATGCTCTAGAAGATCAGCTGAGACGTGACGATGCTCTGGAAGACCAGCCGAGACGTGATGAGGCTCTGGACGATCAGCTGAGACGTGACTTGATAGGCTGGGTAGGCAGCCATTTCGTGGAGAGTCTCTGGGTTGGCAGCCATCTTGTAGAGAGACTCTGGAATGGTGAACATTACGAGATGAGACTCAGGAGAAGCAAACATGACAGTAGAAGGCTGTGGTGTGGTGGCCATCTTGAGAACAGGTTCTGGGTTGGCAGCCATTTTGTGAATGGTCTCTGAGCTGGTGGCCATTTTGGGAAAGAGACTTTGCTCTCTTCCCAAGAGAGAAAACCACATAGCAAAATAGCATAATCCATAAAGTCTCTCGAAGTACATTTGAATTCTCCTCCAGGAAACCATGACTTCATGGTAGTCTCCTTGGCGGCAGTAGACTCGTTGAGTCCAAAACGAAAAATTTATTTTAAAGCAATTTCATCAAACGGTACTAGATAGGATAACTCACAGAACTGGTGAACATACTATTCAACAGATAAGCCTCCTTGCTGAAGACGTAGTAGCTGGTCAACTGGGTCCATGATTGGCCTGGAATGCTCAGAAAGTCGCTGGATCCGGGTGTGGCTGGTGATTCTGTAACGAGGGAGGCGTGAAGACAAAGTGGGGATCCAAATGCAAGGCTTTAATAAGAGTGTAGTCAAACAGGCGTGGTCAACAACAGCAAACAACTATCGCAGTGGCAAGGCAAAAGAGTAATCCAGATAATCAGGCAATGGTCAGGGCAGGCAGCAAAACAATCATAAACAAGAAAACAGTCCAGTGATCAAAACACGAACGCAAGGAAACAGAGAATCTAGAAACACGGAAACTTAGAAACCACGGAAGAGCTATACAACATTCAATCACCAGCGATGACAGAGAATGTGTGTGCTATTCTTATAGTCCTACTAATGTGAGACAGCTGTGAACTGATGATGAGATCTGAGAGACAGGTGATGCACTAGATGAGTCTGGGCAAAGGATTATGGGAAATAGAGTCCCGAGTGAATGGCAAGGTACAGAATGGAGTGCCCTCTAGAGGAGCTCATGGGCACTCCAGCTGGAGATCATGACCGTTTGTACGTTCCAGGCTGTAACCATTATTATTTTTTAAGGGGGTCCTTTTAATTTCATGGATTTAAATAAAGGATTTAAAGGGATTGAAGGCAACAAAGAAAAACAGCATGAACTAGAATCTGAGTACTTTGCATTAGTGGATATTATTGTTAGTAACAAACATTTATAATGCTGTTGTAAAACAGTTGTCAAAAACAAAATTAATAGCTACTTTTATCTTGACTCACACTCTCTCACATTAAAACTGAAGCATCAAGCTGGAATTCTGTGAACAGTAAAGCTCTCCTTTTTTATTTGATTTGCCATCTAAATTATTTTAACTTTGACAAGGACTTTTAGAAAGCTGACATTTAATTATTAATATGTTGCATTTATATGTTTTCAAAAATTAACAAAAAATTAAATAAAAAAAGTATTTTATTGTATTACTATAATAAAGTGCATGTATGCATATATACATTTTAAAAAGTTTTGAATATATATGTGCAGCAATATCAATTTATGAAACAATTTATGTCATATTGACCCAAAATCTGTGACAAGTAGTTCCAGTCTCCCTAATGTTTGCGTCAGACTCACATCCCCAATTGAATTCCTCTTAGAATAAACTCTAATAATCCAAATATCAAGTCCAGGAATTGTGGCCCTGTGGTGAATGACCTCAAATATTTGTGTCCAGGCCAATCACTTTTGTAATTGTTGATTTATTACTGTTGGGCCACATTACTGAAATATTCCAGTGTTTACCATCCACATATTTGTTTGTGTCCACAATACGATATCAAGTTAAACTCAATCTTTGTATTGCATCTAACAGACTGTAGCCATTTCAGCATGCTAAAGCATTGCCAAATGAAATCTTTAGATAATATTGGACTTAATATTACTTATTTTTGCACATGTCATCATACATCACATACCAACCTTTTCATCATCATCTTTTATTTCTTTCCACTAAATAAAGCTTATGGTTATACCAAGTTTTGGCTACAGTAACTACAGTATTTATTTGACCTGGAATAATGAAATATTAAGACTATTTGAATGAGATGGCAGGTATTAGCCTAAGAAGCTGAGGTGACTGGAACTTTTCCATTCCTTCGGTAAATTGCAAAAACTTCTCAATTTCAAAAGCTAGTTCAATTTTCCTCAATCCCTGCATGATCCTTCAGATTTGTACCTTGATCCTAATTGACTCCGTTCACCTTCTTACACAGAACAAATACGCAATCCTATAAATAATGCTATAAAAGTAAGCCCACAGTACCACAAGATGACTTTGATTTGCTTTTATATTAACTGCAATAAGTATATTATAGTGACATGCATTTTTTAAAATCACACCACTTCATGGAATATATACATAAACAGAAAGAATGCATGTGTATGTGTATAATTTCCTTATGTCTCTGTTTCTGCTTATCAGAGTCTGGAAAAATGCTCAACAGATCCAGAGAAAGTATTCCCAATCTGGGACACTCTGTAAGTCCAGGTCCTGAACCACTCTGTCTGCATCCACCGCTCTAGCCAAGAAAAGGAATGAGTGTTCTTTATGAGGAGACATCAGGTCTTAGCCAGTCCTCAGACCATATTTAAGCAAACTCTCTGCAGAACACTTTGAAAGCTATTCGTCTAGATTTAGCTGTCTTGCCTTGACTGTTATGTGCAAGGCTCAGAAATGAATGTGCTAATGCTATTGTAATATGAAATCCTGCTGCTAGTCACTGGTATTCTAATGTATCCTTGCAGATATTTTCTGTTTCCCATAATTTTGAAATATTATAGGCAAAGGAATGTGGCTTTTCAAAAGGCAACAGGAAAGTTCATAAATATTTTTCATAAATGTCAAGTGAGGGAATGTTGTCATGTGTTTTAACAGTAAAATTTAGAATATTTGTTGTCCAAAAGAAATGTTAGATGTTATATTTTTTGTTTATTTATCTATTTTTAATTGTTTAAAAATAGATTGTATTTTTGTAATTTTCAGTTCGTTTGTTCATTTGTTCATTTATTTATTTATTTAGTTGTTTCATTAATCATTTTGTGCTTCATGTTTATCATTTTATTTCTGCTAAGAAGTCTATAAGCTGTTGAATAGCTTATTACAGATTGTCATATAGTGCAATAACATGCTTCACCATTGGACAAATCTTAATGTGTTCAATTATGTGTTTGTTTGTTTATTCATTCATTCATTCATTCATTCCTTCTGTCTATTCAGAAATTTACCAGCAACAATTTTCCTACCATAATTAATATTTCCTACATATTAACTACTAAAATGTAACATAACTGTGTTTGTTCGGGCAGTATTATTTGAGTATCATTGAGATACTATTATAGTTTTCTTAATATTTTAAAATAGATTTTATTTTTATATTTTCTGCTTTCATGTTAATTTTACCTAAATATTTTGTTGTTTGTTTTTGTCATTTTTATTAGTTTTTGTTCTTATGTCTATATAGTTTTTATTACTTTTATTTCAGTTTTAGTTATTTAAACTAAATGAATATGAGAACGTGGAAACTAGCTGAAATGCGTTTCAAGTTAACTTATTTCAAGTTAATATTTGGGTTATTTGAAGCAGTTTTTTTTTGTGGTGTTAGTTTTAGTTAACTTATAATAAACTTGGTTCGGTTATTGTAGGTCTCAGTTCATTATTGCACCTGTTGCATTCTCGATGCCCTTTACTGTACATTAGTGATCTCATAATGACAGCAAGTAGAAGATTATTCAAGGATGCATTTATGAATGTGTTTGAGGCTCTGTTTTTATGTGGTGTTTCAAAACATTCCTATGAGAATATAAGAAATTCTTTAACTATAACTTACTGTCAAAATTGGGCTTAACACCTTAAAGTTTTCATGCATGGTTGCACTGTCTCATAAGAGATTATGCATTTTTACTCTCTGATAGTAAAGACTATCATTAAAATCCAGTCCTCCCCAGTGAACTAAATTCGGAGTAATTCTTTCAGATTTTGACTTTAAAAGAGCAATGTGGAAACTGAAGGGCAAGAGGTGTGACAAGCCACACAAAGACCAGTCTAGAGAGAGATAGAAATGACTTAAATTATGAAGTCACTAGATAGTTTGTCCAGATTTATCTGTGTGCGTGTGTGTGTTTACGTGGGAGGGTACAAGCACACGCTAGTGTGTGAACCCGTCTGTTGAAACTACCAGTTCAGACGCAGATTCTTGGTAATACTGGAGCCCCCCCACAACCCTTAACCATCCTCAGCTGTGGGAAAATACTTCAGATGTCACCAGTGCACAACCTCCTTCCCCTTTCCTTTCCAGAGACAACATCGGCCAAGATAATAAACATCCTGAAGTCCAGGCCCACAGAAAACACAACGCAGAACTGGGGTTTGGGCTCAACTGCCCATTGATATTGCATAGACGATGCTGAAACCTTGATGAGACTGACTGGTTCTGTGAGGATTACGGCAAAAAAACAGACTTGGACTCTGACGAATTCATGTTATGCGAGGAGGAATTCCCTGCACTTCCTGACACTCCATGCAAGTCTCCTGCCGCCAAACAACGAAAGATTGACCGTTATATTTACATTGTAATTGAAATTTTAAATGTATCGTGTATTATTGTTAATATTTATGGTTTTAACCAACAAACAGAGAACAAAAAAAAAAAAACTTATTGACCAATAGAAAAACGTGTTGAATTTACTAACCAAATTCCCAAATAGTTTTTTAGTTTTTGGAGGGGATTTCAATGTGGCTTTGGATAACATCTTAAACAGATGGCCTCCAAAGTCACCTGATAATTCAAATCTCTTTAGTTGACAGTTGGAGAGAAACTCACCCTTCTCAAAAATGTTAATGTAATGTAATTTGCATAGAACTGCTTCCTATTGGAAATTGAATATGTCATTGCTTAATTATAAGGATGTAAAGTAAAAAATAGATTTTATAATTTGCAATTGGAAAAAAAGCAAATATGCAAAATAATTTTTGCAGAAATTGGGTAAAGTGGCGAAAAAGAAAAACAATTGACGAAAGTATTATAATATGAAAATGTCAGATATTTTATCTAAAACAGTATTGTCTCAAAAAGGTTGAATATATTAGATGAGTTTTACAAACAAAACGCTGAAGGAGCATTTGTTTGATCATGGTAAAGGTGTATGGAAGGTGAGCAAAACTTCATATTAAAAAAAGAATATAAACTATATAATTGAAAAGCTTATTGATTAAACTCTCTGTGAAAACCATGTTATTGCTAATTTTGTGCCAAATTCCATAAAGATTTATACACATCTAAATTTAACAAACAGCATGCTAATGATTCTTTTCTAATCATTATCTTCCATAAACAAATGAAGTAACACTGATCAGGCTTTTTGTGATGCTCCCATTGCTTTAAAAGAAATTGAAGAAGCAATTCAATCTTTAAAATCAAATAAATCCCCTGGTACAGACAGTCTAATGGCTGTCACGAGCAATGCCAGATACTTCACCTCCACCCACTCGTTCATGATCACCAGAATTTTGGTGCACTTCACCTGTCAGCACTCATCATTCTCAGTATTAGCCCCCTTCCCATCACCACCTCAGTGTCTGGTTTTGTTGTTCACTAGTGTGCATCAACTTACACTTAGTGTTGAATCCTTCCCAGTTGTCTGCCATCATTGTCTGTCTTCATCCCAGCATATTATCTCAGCCTCAACCTGCAAAGAGACCCACAGTGACTATTCAGCTAAGTCAGGGGTGTCAAACTTAATTCCTGGAGGGTCAGAGCCCTACAGAGTTTACGTTCAACCCTAATTAAACACACCTGATCTAACTAATCAAGTCCTTCAGGCTTATTTGAAAACTACATGGTACGTGTGTTGGAGCAGGGTTGGACTCCGGCTCTCCAGGAATTGAGTTTGACACCCCTGATCTAATATGCTCAAGATTCTCTGCCATATTTTCTCACCTGTAATCATCACTTGCTCCTCTGTGTTGTCTCCTTCTGCTTGCTGACGATGGCAGAATTCTATCATATGTTTAGTAAAAATATCCCTTCTTAAGTGTTTATAAGGAAAGCAATTTCTTCCTTCTACTTTATACTAAGGTTTGATTACTTAAATTCCAAAGCCAAATAAAAACTCCTCTATATAGATAATTGCCGTCCAATAATGTTATTAAAAGGATTATAAAATAATTGCTATAGTATTGGCCAAAAGCTTAAAAGGGATATTACATTCTGTCACTAATGAAACACAATCTGGCTTTATTCAAAATGGACACATTTCTGATAATATAAGATTAATATTAGACATTTTAGATTATTCTGATATAATTAATGGAGACAGCTTCATATTTTTTTGACTATTATAAAGCCTTTGACACTTTAGAACATGATTTTTTTTTATTTCAAGCACTGAAATAAATCCTGAAGGAGGGAACGGAGATGTCATGTCGGTGACTGACGAATTGGTATCTCGCTTAGAGAGACCAAACCACTTAGAGTGTAAACTAAATGAGCCACTGCACATTGGCATGCAATGATTGCATCCAGCTGCCGCTGATCACAGCGTGAGCATAAAAAGGCAGCCGGTGCAATGCATACCAGGTTTTCGCTGAGGAGCCGAGCCGGTGACCCGGTCGCTCAGCGGTGGTACAGCAGCCGTGGTGACTGGACGTGACGTCTCCGTTCCCTCCTTCAGGGAACGAGGGTTACATACATAACCGAGACGTTCCCTTTCAGTTGGTCACTCCGAGTCACATCGGTGACCGACGAATTGGGATCCCTAACAAAGTGCCATGGATGCTGCCCCTTCCAGTGTCCTGTGCGAGCTGCCTGCACCCCTTTGCGGTGTAGGCCGGGGCTCGTAGCAAGAAGACTAGTCACTGTTGTCATAGCACTACCCACTGAGTGAGATTGGATAACACTTGGAAAACGTACCCGTTCCACTTGGAACAGGAACGTTGCGGAAGCCCCATCCTTCCCGAAGGAGGTTTCGGAAGCACTTACACATATGACATACGTTTAGGTGCATATGGAAGATTAGAGGTGATTGTAACCCTCATGGAAATGGCAGAAGTCTGCCGGGGAAACACGGGCTCTGAGGCTATACCGTGGACTTTACACATATGGGAACCACTTAGGTCTCTACATATGGAACCCAGCCCTCTACCGGTTCTCATGGATTCATAGAGTGAGGGCCTGGCGCCGGACGTTCCTCCATATCTCGACGGGGCCTACAGTACGGACACTCTGGAGCAGTTTTAGCAAGCCGACACTAAACCGGGGCCTCTCAGTGCCTCTACCCGTTTGAGGTGAGAACACAGGAGGATACCGGCTCCACACGAAGGCTATAGAATCTAGCGAACA
Source organism: Sinocyclocheilus grahami (assembly GCF_001515645.1). NCBI lineage: Eukaryota > Metazoa > Chordata > Actinopteri > Cypriniformes > Cyprinidae > Sinocyclocheilus > Sinocyclocheilus grahami. The sequence goes on along the minus strand of NW_015506302.1, from coordinate 161,571 downwards.
TGTTGGGGGTCGCCCAGCCCGCAACTCTACAAATATCTGTCAGCGAGGCGCCACGAGCCAGCGCCCATGAGTTCTGGACGCGGGTGCCACAGGGTGCCCCGTATCGGAGTCAGTAGATCCTTCCTCAGAGGAATCTGCCAGGGAAGGGCTATCGCGAGGAGTATTAGTTCGGGGAACCAGGTCCGAGTGGGCCAATACGGCTCCAAAGTCACCTGATAATTCAAATCTCTTTAGTTGACAGTTGGAGAGAAACTCACCCTTCTCAAAAATGTTAATGTAATGTAATTTGCATAGAACTGCTTCCTATTGGAAATTGAATATGTCATTGCTTAATTATAAGGATGTAAAGTAAAAAATAGATTTTATAATTTGCAATTGGAAAAAAAGCAAATATGCAAAATAATTTTTGCAGAAATTGGGTAAAGTGGCGAAAAAGAAAAACAATTGACGAAAGTATTATAATATGAAAATGTCAGATATTTTATCTAAAACAGTATTGTCTCAAAAAGGTTGAATATATTAGATGAGTTTTACAAACAAAACGCTGAAGGAGCATTTGTTTGATCATGGTAAAGGTGTATGGAAGGTGAGCAAAACTTCATATTAAAAAAAGAATATAAACTATATAATTGAAAAGCTTATTGATTAAACTCTCTGTGAAAACCATGTTATTGCTAATTTTGTGCCAAATTCCATAAAGATTTATACATGGGGATGGAGTCTCCATTCTCCTGGTAGCGTAGCTCGTGACAGCTCGTCGGCCATACGGTTGAGCAGACCCGGAATGTGAATGGCACGAAGTGACCTCTGAACCTTCTGACTCCAAAGGAGGAGGTGGCGGGCGAGTTGCGACGGGAGCGCAGACCACCTTGCCGGTTCATGTATGCAACGGTCGCCATGTTGTCCGTTCAGACCAGCACGTGCTTGCCTCGTAAGCACCCTTTGAGATGGTTCAAGGCAAGGCGCACTGCTAACAACTCTAGGCAATTGATATGCCAGTGCAGTTGGGGGCCCGTCCATACCCCCGACACTGCGTGTCCGTTGTACGTGGGGGAGGCATCCGTGTAAACCACAGCAAGCCTGGAGACCTGTTCTAGGTGCACTCCTGCCCGGAGGAACGTAAGGTCTGACCACGGGGTGAAGGTTTGGAGACAGGCCAGCGTAACTTAGACCCGGTGAGTGCCGCACTGCCATGCCCACCTCGGGACTCGTATGGTCTCATATGAAGCACCCCCAGTGGTGTAACTGCCGCTACAGCTGCTATATGCCCCAGGAGCCTCTGAAATAGTTTCAGTGGGACCACTGTCCTGCCCTTGAACGAATTCAAGCAGTTCAGCACCGACCGTGCACGTTCCTCTGTGAGGTATGCTGTCTGTTCAACCGAATCCAACTCCATACCAAGAAAAGAGATCCTCTGCATCGGGGAGAGTTTGCTCTTTTCCCAGTTGAACCGGCTTTTGAACCGGAACAGTTGAGGCCCAACCGGCTGAGGTGCGAAAGCACCAAGTCCCTCTGTTCACACAACTGACGCTGAGACTGAGCTAGTATGAGCCAGTCGTTGAGGTAATTGGGAATGCAAACGCCCTGTTCTCTCAGGGGAACAAGGGCTTCCTCCGCAACTTACGTGAAGACACGGGGCGACAGGGACAGTCCGGAGGGCAGGACCTCGTACTGATCTGCTCGTCCTTCGAACGCGAACCGCATAAATGGTCTGCGGCGCGGAAGGATCGACACATGAAAGTACACATCGATTGCTGCAAACCAATCTGCAAACCAATCTCGGGGACGTATGCACCAGAAGATGCACTTCTGCATCAACATATTCAACATATTGAATGGTAACCGGCAGAGAGCTCGGTTTAAGACACGCAGATCCAAGATTGGTCCTAACCCACCGCTTTCTCAGGTACAATGAAGTAAGGGCTGTAAAACCCTGTATTCATATCGGCTGGAGGGACTGGCTCTATCACATTCTTCGCCAGTAGGACTGCAATCTCCGCACGCAAGACAGGAGCATCGGCCGCCTTCACTGTCGTGAAGCGGATGCCACTGAACTTGGGGGGATGCCGGGCAAACTGAATCGCATAGCCGAGGCTGATGGTCCACAGAAGCCAACAAGATGGGTTGGGTAGCGCTAGCCAGGCACCCAGATACCGTGCAAGCGGGACCAGCGGAACCACCGCCGTACCTGCAGTGGGGCATCAAGGTTGAACACAGGGACCCAAATCGGGCGGCTTGTGAGTGGACCGAAGAGGGATCTGAGTGTACCAACGCTTACCTGGCTCCACAGTTTGGCAGAGGGTGCGTGAGTAGGGCCTTTGTTGATGCTCTCGAACTGCCCGCTGCATCTATGATGTAGGACTGCAATCTCCGCACGCAAGACAGGAGCATCGGCCGCCTTCACTGTCGTGAAGCGGATGCCACTGAACTTGGGGGGATGCCGGGCAAACTGAATCGCATAGCCGAGGCTGATGGTCCACAGAAGCCAACAAGATGGGTTGGGTAGCGCTAGCCAGGCACCCAGATACCGTGCAAGCGGGACCAGCGGAACCACCGCCGTACCTGCAGTGGGGCATCAAGGTTGAACACAGGGACCCAAATCGGGCGGCTTGTGAGTGGACCGAAGAGGGATCTGAGTGTACCAACGCTTACCTGGCTCCACAGTTTGGCAGAGGGTGCGTGAGTAGGGCCTTTGTTGACGCTCTCGAACTGCCCGCTGCATCTATGATGGGGGATTTTTTTAGTAGTAGGGCTAGTATTATTTACAACAGTAAAAACTGATACAAATGTTCAAATGTTTGGTTTACCATTATGATGATGTATTTACTTTCCAGTCATAATGTTTTTTGCCCCGTCACATTTTAATCCAAAACAAACAAGTTTTAATTAACGCAGCGGTTTTACCATCAAGTCAAAGGAGCCGCCACTGTAACATATCACATGTCATAACATGCCAAAGCACAGTGTGCAAAAGCAATCCATCATAATGAACAGTGGCCTCGAGTAGAGTATAGAGCTTAACCAGAAATCCATTCAGAAGCATTCTGCATATGTTTAGAGGAAATCCTAGCCATGCCTACGGACTGATTTAATTACAGAAGCTTTCTGGGTTGGAAATCCTACAGTGCAGGCTAATCCTCAGAGCATAACATAATTGTACATTCTTATTAAAGAGATTAATTAGATTTTTATGATCCTCTACTGAGGCACTCTACATTTACTATTTACACAAATTAGATATGTTTTCTATCAGGTCTTACAAGAGGTTATTTACAGTTTGAATACTAAAGAACACATTTTTTATGTCTCTCTCATCTAACACACCTGATTCAACTCATCGACTGCAAGACCTAAATTGGGTGTGTCTGATAAGGGAGACATGCAAAATGTGAAGTGCTGGGGGTCCTCCAGAACAGGTTTGAAATATAGTCTATAGTCTTCTAACACTATCACTCTCTCTGCTGTGGTCCTCTGAGCATAGAATCTTTAGTACTCCTATTCACGGCCGGGAGCCCACTCCTTAACAGAAAGATACATGTACATTTAAACCTCACAGTTAAGCACTTTTTTTGGGGTAACTCTAAATTCTTGAATCACATGACGCATTCAAAAGGATACATATTCTTGATCTGAGCATTCTTAGTCTGCACATTCTGTTTTTGTGACATTGTAAATACCTTGACTCCTTTCTGAGACCATTATACAAAATATTTCCATCACAATAGTTAGTTCGATTTTTTTTCTATTAGATTTAATATTTTATTTTAATAAATTTTTGTTGTTTAAATATATCTCTATAGAGTTTATATTAAGCTTAAGTTTTTAGCTGTAGTTTATTTAGTTTGAGTTATTTTAGTACTTAAGGTTAAACTAAACAAAAATGAGAAATATTTTCTTAAGTTTAAAGGGATAGTTCACCCAAACAGTTGCTGGTAGCCTTTAACTTCCATAGTATGGGGAAAAAATACTAGGGAAGTTAATGGCTACCAGCAACTGTTAACAACATTCTACAAAATATCTTCTTTTGTGCTCAACAGAAGGAAGAAATTAATACAGGTTTGGAACAACATGAGGGTGATAAAAAAAAGTAATATGGTCTGTGTTTATGATGCTTCTTTTTAGCAGATCTTTTCAATTCATCAAAAAGAGAAACTAGTAGCATCATATTGGTTTAAAACCACATGGTTGTTGGGTACATAATGACCAATCATCAGATAATCAAAGGCAGTAGTATAAATGCAACATATTAGGCAGCTTTATTGAACCAACATACAATAACAGAGGGGATATGCTATACTCAGTGTACAGGAAGCATATGTGATGAAGAGGGAAAAATTCCAGATGCTTTGGGACCAGGTGGCCATCAATTAACGCGGGTCTGGATATGACATCTATAAACCTCAACACTTGCCCAAATACATTAGAAAACCCAAGGCTGTATTTATGGCAACACTGACAAGGGAAAATTAGCATCAGGTGTGCCTCATCATGCACTGCCAGCAGCGTCCAGTTTTCATGTCCTGTATCTTTGCCACATGCTCCTGTTATGAGCCTGGATAATGATGATTATAGGGTTGGTAGGTACTCTGTCACGAAGTGTAATTTGTTTGTTCACCGATCAGAGAGGACAGACTTCTTACTTATGGATAAATATTATTAGGAGTAGTCTTTTGGAAGTAAAAAAAAAAAAGTTTGGATTGTTACATTTCATTCACTCAAAATGTTTTGTTCAGTTTGTGATATTTCTTGTGCTAGTTAAAAAAAAAATGCTTTGTTAAAGTATTGTAAGGATAAAAAAGAATGCATGAATGCATCGTCATTATAGTAATTACTTTTCCATCTTCAGGAAAAAAATTACTTCTAATTGAGTCTGTTCGATATAATTGAGTGTCTCAATAAACTCTTTACAGGTAGGTTGTCACAGAGATCTAACACCGGCTCTAAGCAAACAAGGATGAAAGTAAAAACACACTGATGAGATGAGAAATAATAAGATTAAGACGAGAAAGCGAGAGACTAGAGGAAATATAGAGATAGAGTGCAAATGCAAAAAGATGGCAGATGGAGATGGTCCCTCAAAGCAGATGGGATGAAAAACAAACATAGGGTAATGAAAGCCAAAAGGGGATTCACAGAAGCAATTACATAATCTACAATATATATTCTTAGAAATGTGTTTGCATTAATTATTTCTTTTAAATTAAGCTGTATTTATTAAACAAGTTTTAAGTAAAATTGATTACAAAAATAGTTACAATTGTAATTAATGCTTTAATTATTAATATTATTTATTTATTTACATCTCAACAGAGGTCAACACCATGGTCATCGGTTTGTGCAAGTAATGCATTTTTTCCCCAGTTTTGAATGGGACAATATGTGACCCTGGACCACAAACCAGTCATAAGTAGCATGGGTATATTTGTAGCAATAGCCAAAAGTACATTGTATGGGTCAACATTATCAATTTTTCTTTTATGCCAAACATTATTAGGATATTAAGTAAAGATCATATTCCATTAAGATATTTTGTAAATTTTCCTACCGTAAATATATAAAAAAATATGTTATCATTAGTAATATGCATAATGACTTCATTTGGACAACTTTAAAGACGATTTTCTCAATATTTAATTTTTTTTGCACCCTCAGTTTCCAGATTTTCAAATAGTTGTATCTCGGCCAAATATCGTCCTATCTTAACAAACAAAGAAATATTGACCCTTATGACTGATTTTGTGGTCCAGGGTCACTTGTGTCAGCATCTATGAACCTGAGAAGAAGACAAGTAGAACATAATAGAAGGGTCTGTCCTTCTCAGCCTTAATGTTACAAATTAAAGACCAGGAAAAATGTCATATTTTCAGAACATCAAGGTTGCGAAATCAAGATTTCAGTCAATATTGAGACAGCATTTGTTCTTGTTTTAATGAATAATTCGCAAACATAATTAATTGCTAAATTCAATAACTTTTTACATTCAAAACAGATATGGATTGAACAGAAGATGCACAGTTTCTGTAGCTTTGGTTTAAAAGGCATGGTACATGTTTAAATGAGCACAACTGTAAAATGCAAGTAAAATATGTTGTTTTTCAAAGTTGCAACAAACAAACAAAATTAATGAATGCAACGTACATTGATTGTATAGACTCAGAGCCACCAACTTTGTCTTGAAAGTCATGACTTCCAGTAACACAGGGGCTCAAGCCCAACTGAGAAACTTTTGAGAGCAAGTGCCAGAGAACAGCTCTCAAAATCAGATCTGGCCTGCAGCTCAATTGTTTAATGGACATTTTGAAATACTGCAGGTCCTGGCAACAAATGGCTCATGATTGAAACAACAATTTTCATCCAAAATGTTCTCCCTCACCCCCAACCTGGGGTTAAGTGTCTTGCTCAAAGGTTTGATGGTGATAGCCGGATAGCCATCTCAGTGACCCCAGGCCAAAGGTCAGCCCCAGCCAACCCAGAGCCTTGAACACTTAGCTAACAACATCCATTTGGCTGGTTCTGCAGCAAGAGCATGGTAAGTTACAATAAATGAATAAATAAATAAATAATACATCCAAGTCCATAGACACTTTAAGCAGCTAATGTTACTGCCTAATACTCCATGCAATGCTCCTCTCCGGTCATCTTCTCACTTGGTACATTTGTTCATATCCCAAAATTAGATTTTCCACCCTCATGTAGTGTTATGTTATTCTGAAGTGTGGTACATTTGCAAAATGCTTTCATTATAAATCAACAGATAAGTGTCAACAGAAGCGTATATGCGTAAAATAATGGGTCCAAAAATCTGAAACCTCACAAAACTCTAAGTTTTCTTTCCTTTAAAGCTAAAAAATAAATACAAAGTTTTAGGATGTCAAATAAAGAAAAGTTATGAAGCAAAATGTGGTTTCTAGGCCCCTAATTAAATGTGTGACATTGTCCATGTGAACTCTTTTGTACAAAAGGTCAGATTTCCTTTGCTTCCACTGACGCACACACAATACTTTTTGAAACATTCTCAAATCATATTTTAACTTTAAAGTTATAGGCTACTTATTATATGAAATGTTGTTCCAAAAATGTAATTCATACTTGTTTAATCCATGCACTTTAATTGTACAGTATTTTCAGTGAGTTCAACCTACACTCTAAAAACTTGAACTATGATGTTTTTGATTTTTGTTTTTTTACATTTGGTACCATGACAAAAATTCCGTAGACCCAACAAGTTAAGATAAATCAAATATTTGAGTAAGCCCATTTAAAAAAAACTATATTTATGAGTAATGTGAACTCGTTTGATTTAAATCGACTAAAATAGTAATAAAATAGTAATAACATAATAGTAGATAACTACTGCAATAACAATGGCAAAAAACAAACAAAAAAACAACAACACACTAACATATCTCCTATATTAATCTCTTAAGTTTTTCTTAAAGATGAAGTATTGGAAAGAGTAGTAATTGTAGTTCTTGATCAGTAATTACTTCATTTTCATTTTTAAAATGAAAAAAAAAAGTTTATATTAAAAGTATAATTTGTTAATCAAATACTAATTTCTTTTTGTGAAGTAAATTTTAGACAAAATTAACTGTTGAATGTGTAGCGTTCAACTACTCAAACACACAATACATATTTTGTTAGCTACATTTAACAAATACTCTGTAACACCCCAGGAAGCTGAACAGGCCCCTGGTTCCATGGCAACCCTGACACCCGATACATTTACGACCTCCTGGAATTTAGGTGAAGAAAATAGCTTCCTTGCCCATAAGGAAAATCCACAAGGGAAGGACTTTTCTTTGCTAATTAATTAATAGGAAAACCTTTCTTTGAATGAACACACATGATCCTTCAGGTCATTGGGTATATTATTGTCATCGTGTATTTTGTCTTTGAAATTGTATACTGTTATGCAGGCTTATAATCGAAACACACTCCTGTCAGCTTACATATATATAACCTTATCATGTTTAGTATCTATTAATTCAACCTTTTTACAAGGTGTGTTTGAACTGAGAATCTGACGTATCCCCAGGTGTAGATCTGCTGAATATGCAAATGGTTCCATAATTTCATTCCTTATTTCTCTTCTCTGTACCCTTTCCTATACCAACTGTATGTGTGTGTGTGTGTGTGTATGTGTATGTTAGACCAGTTTATGTGTTTATGTAGTATGTTAGACTAGTTTAAGTGTTTATGTAGTTAATAAAACCTTACTTGTATCACACTTGACGTGGTTCATTGTTTGCTCATAACTGGAGTCACTTAATCATGCAGATTTATGCTACAAGCTTTTGTAGAATTGTACAGTAAGGAAGTTATTTCCCTTAACCAGGAAATTAACGTTCTTAGAATTGACAAGACAGTTGACCCTGAGAGGTCAGCTAAATATCTACAGCGGATCTAAAATATTCATAATTAATTATAACTAGTTATGATTAATTATTCATATTTCCCATGAGCTGATTCGTTACAAATGTATAGACATTTATTTTGTCAGTACAGTATGTCTGACTCAAACAATCACTTACTGATATTCAGAGATTTTATTAAGATAGTATATTTATTTATTATTGTGATATTTACAAAGACACTGAATTATTTTTTGAGTGTATTAGAGTCTGAATGCTGAAGCCCGTTCTCCTTCTCCCTAGTCATTCAGCTTTCCAGCGATAAATCTGACAAGAGCCGTTTGATGTTGCAGAGAAGGGACTATACTCTGCAAATCCAAGCCCACCAGTGGCGTTATTCTATTCCCTCAGTAGTTACCATGACGACCAAGCATTTTCATAAGCCCAGAGATACTCAGTGACTTGCCCAGAAGCCACTTAATTCTGGAATCGGGACAAATGGCAACGGTTAGCCCGATGCTGTGAAATATGAAAAGATCTAGCGCAGGCTTCTTTCCTGTACTTGACCCCTTACGTAGCTGTGGTTTGTACAGACTGATGTTGTGGCTAAATGAGACAACAAACACTGAGCTTGAGATTGAGGTGTGGTTGGATAACCTGATTTTAGATCAACAAAAAACATTAGACTAGTGGAGCTCTGGAACTATCATTAATGGTATGGGAACATGAGCATGGTGCTGCAAATGGAATTTCTGGGACTAATGCACTAATCAGTCATGGTTCTGACATCCTGGGGGCATTTTGAATCCCTCAGGCTGTTGAGATCTCCTGTACCACGATATTAAATTTATTTTTGTTAAGCTACTTGCTTAGGATTTCCAAACTGGCTTGAAACCAGTGTGCGATTACTGAATCAACTGACTGTATAGAGGCTTTTACAAAAACAGATACTATAGGATGTTTTGTCCTGCTAATACCTAGTTTAAATATGTGGACATGAAATGTTAGGTTTGAATTAATATTTCTACCTGTATATTATCTTAAATATTTCGCTATTAAGTCAATTACAAAATAATTAGTCATTGTTCAAAATAATCAGTCTTGCAACAAGATGAACACTTCAGCAATATTGCAGTAATTGTAATAGGCCATCACTTCCATACAAATGTTGCTTGATTGACAATGTATGAATATAATTTGTAATTTCCTCTTTTTAAATTTCTGATTACCTACAGCCAGGGCCGTTTCTAGCCAATTTGACGCCCTTGGCAAAATCCCTATTGCCCCCCCCCCCCCATATATATATATATATATATATATATATAATTCTTTTCAGACACCAGTTGCTTGTCACATTCAAATTGGTTGTCATAGTAACAACACTAATTTGTGGAGATTCAGTGCATTGAGTTCCACAAATCTGGATGCATTATTTGTAACTTGACTGTTAAGATAAATATTTTGCACAATTTAGTATCTGTAATATCATTGTGTTGCCACTAGATGCCTGTATAGCCCTATGTAACAATCCCTAGTGGCTAAGACATTGCACATAATTTACACATAAATCACACATAAATTAATTTTATTACATTTTGATTTGGATACTATATACTATTCTACTACATATTGTTTAGATATTATCAATGGCTACTTTCTTGTCTTTATCTGTTTTTTGTTAAATTTTTTGTGGTTGTTTCTTGAAACATTGATTTAAAGTGTCAGTTATTGCATTATTATTATTTCAGTCAAACCTATAAAACCCCTTTGTTACCCCAAACTACATTTAAAAGCTTTATCAGTGGCATAAAAGTAACCAATGCAGCTACTTAATAATTTGCTACTCGTTAACGCGTTAACGTCCCCTTTAAATAATGTGACACTCTGCCCTCTATGACGCTGCTCCCATTAAGCGCTGTTGGAAGTGACTGAATTGATTCAGCATTTCGACACCTCCATAAGGATGCATATAACTCGACAAAGCGGTCTAGTAAAGGATGTATTGATCTCGTGAATTAGCGAATTTTACTATACAAATATTTTTTAATTGGATGTTAAAGTTTATATGGGAATATTACATGGCACGCTGATCCTTTAACAATGCATTGGCGCAAAAAACGCACACCTTTTGGACAAATCTGCCACAAATATTTGGACAAATGTGCTACAAAAGTGCCACAAATACTGCCTAAACAAAATACTGATTTTGTGCACTTTATTTACTGTACCAATATTTTAAATTGGCCTTTGAGCTTAGCTTTATTGCATGGCAAAAAAAAAGTGTTACCTTGCCAAAGCACTGACAGAGCCCACTGATCTAATGGCGTTGTTGAGTGCTCCAAATGCAAACTTTGCGTGCAACAATCAAGCAGCAATTGACAGCACTCTGATCTAGTGGCATACAGGCATCGTCAGATTGACAGTACTCTAGCCCAATAATGTTGGGGGATCCAGTGGGGGCGGCAGTCATATTTCAGGGTGACCGTGCCACTCTTTATCACAACCCTGCTAAAAGTGCCAGTACATGCGCTCATTGGCGCCCCTTCAGCTGGTGGCGCCCTAGGCGACCGCCTAGCTCGCCTATGCCTAGAAACGGCCCTGCCTACAGCGGTCAAAAGTATGGAATACTTTAGTTTTTTTCTTTCAAAGATGTATCTTATGCTCAACAAGACTGCATTTATTTAATAAAAAATACAGGCGAAAACAATACAATTTGTAAAATATTATTGCAATTTTAAATAAATAATTTCTATTTGAATATATTCTAAAATGTAATTTATTCCTGTGATGGCAAAGCTGCATTTTCAGATCCTAAGGAAATCATTCTAATATGCTGATTTTGAGCTTAAGAAATATATATTTTTAATCATTATCAATGTTGAAAACAATTTTTGCCACATAATGTTTTGTGGAAACACTACCACAGATATTTTGCAATACACTACCATACATCACGATTAAAAAAAAAAAAAAGCACAAATAATTGATAAAAATTAATAATAACTGAGCACCGAATCAGCATATTAGTACAAACAAACTCACACTGTCCAAAAGTATTAAAACGTGGACACAGTAAAAGTGAGTTTTCTGATATCATTATTTAAAATATATTTAATATTCTGGTTTACTATTAAAATCAATTAATTCATGAACAATTGGAAAAATGAATAATTGATTGTCTATGCATTCTGCATATAGCAGAAAGTTGTATCAAGACTTGTCTTTTGCCATCAGTGATTTTAGATCAGAATAAAAGTGATGATTTTGCCCTTAGAAACTCAGCACAGAAACATTGATGCATGATGGGTTAGTATAATAATGTGTTGAACGCATTGAATGTATGTCATCACAGTCTCCACTTTCATCCCTATAGTCCTTTTTAGGATCTCTTTCACAGCGTCCTTCTGGATTTCCTTTCATGCCTTAATTTCATGAGCTCAGCATACAAAATACGTAAAATACTCTGCATAATTTATGAAGGCCTATTCTTGACAAACTCCAAAGTTTCAAAAATGATTATTCCAGCATTGGCACCTTTCTATTTGGACTGGTGAATGCTGTCATAATAACAGACAGTTTAGACTAGTGGATACTATTTCAATTACAGGGTGCCAAAATCCAGATATCCTTTCTTTTCTTTGGCACATACCATTGGTGGTGCCATTGAATGTACTTATATGTTGACTGCAAATATTAAATAATATTATAGCTCTATGCCAAGAAGTCATAAGACAGCACACTGAGACCACAACATGATCTAAGCCTTCAGTATGCAATATTTCCACACCATACCTCCATAAGTATGATGGAAGTCTGGAAAGAACACAGAGCATCCATTAAAGTCATTATAAAATTTAAAACTGAAGTGTATAATTTTTGGATGTTAAAATACTTTTTTTTATTCCAGCTTAATATGCAAAGACGACTATAAGTAAGACTTAGGTCAATTTATTTCAGAATGTTACATAAACACTGTGGCAAAATAAACATAGGTTTGTTTACATGATTGTCCCAAAAATGGATGTTAAAGTGAATATTACAATATTACATGGCACGCTGATCCTTTAACAATGCATTGGCGCAAAAAACGCACACCTTTTGGACAAATCTTATTTGGACAAGCTTAGCTTTATTGCATGGCAAAAAAAAAGTGTTACCTTGCCAAAGCACTGACAGAGCCCACTGATCTAATGGCGTTGTTGAGTGCTCCAAATGCAAACTTTGCGTGCAACAATCAAGCAGCAATTGACAGCACTCTGATCTAGTGGCATACAGGCATCGTCAGATTGACAGTACTCTAGCCCAATAATGTTGGGGGATCCAGTGGGGGCGGCAGTCATATTTCAGGGTGACCGTGCCACTCTTTATCACAACCCTGCTAAAAGTGCCAGTACATGCGCTCATTGGCGCCCCTTCAGCTGGTGGCGCCCTAGGCGACCGCCTAGCTCGCCTATGCCTAGAAACGGCCCTGCCTACAGCGGTCAAAAGTATGGAATACTTTAGTTTTTTTCTTTCAAAGATGTATCTTATGCTCAACAAGACTGCATTTATTTAATAAAAAATACAGGCGAAAACAATACAATTTGTAAAATATTATTGCAATTTTAAATAAATAATTTCTATTTGAATATATTCTAAAATGTAATTTATTCCTGTGATGGCAAAGCTGCATTTTCAGATCCTAAGGAAATCATTCTAATATGCTGATTTTGAGCTTAAGAAATATATATTTTTAATCATTATCAATGTTGAAAACAATTTTTGCCACATAATGTTTTGTGGAAACACTACCACAGATATTTTGCAATACACTACCATACATCACGATTAAAAAAAAAAAAAAGCACAAATAATTGATAAAAATTAATAATAACTGAGCACCGAATCAGCATATTAGTACAAACAAACTCACACTGTCCAAAAGTATTAAAACGTGGACACAGTAAAAGTGAGTTTTCTGATATCATTATTTAAAATATATTTAATATTCTGGTTTACTATTAAAATCAATTAATTCATGAACAATTGGAAAAATGAATAATTGATTGTCTATGCATTCTGCATATAGCAGAAAGTTGTATCAAGACTTGTCTTTTGCCATCAGTGATTTTAGATCAGAATAAAAGTGATGATTTTGCCCTTAGAAACTCAGCACAGAAACATTGATGCATGATGGGTTAGTATAATAATGTGTTGAACGCATTGAATGTATGTCATCACAGTCTCCACTTTCATCCCTATAGTCCTTTTTAGGATCTCTTTCACAGCGTCCTTCTGGATTTCCTTTCATGCCTTAATTTCATGAGCTCAGCATACAAAATACGTAAAATACTCTGCATAATTTATGAAGGCCTATTCTTGACAAACTCCAAAGTTTCAAAAATGATTATTCCAGCATTGGCACCTTTCTATTTGGACTGGTGAATGCTGTCATAATAACAGACAGTTTAGACTAGTGGATACTATTTCAATTACAGGGTGCCAAAATCCAGATATCCTTTCTTTTCTTTGGCACATACCATTGGTGGTGCCATTGAATGTACTTATATGTTGACTGCAAATATTAAATAATATTATAGCTCTATGCCAAGAAGTCATAAGACAGCACACTGAGACCACAACATGATCTAAGCCTTCAGTATGCAATATTTCCACACCATACCTCCATAAGTATGATGGAAGTCTGGAAAGAACACAGAGCATCCATTAAAGTCATTATAAAATTTAAAACTGAAGTGTATAATTTTTGGATGTTAAAATACTTTTTTTTATTCCAGCTTAATATGCAAAGACGACTATAAGTAAGACTTAGGTCAATTTATTTCAGAATGTTACATAAACACTGTGGCAAAATAAACATAGGTTTGTTTACATGATTGTCCCAAAAATTTGTTTTGCTCATCTTTGTTAAAAATTGTTTTATGAACTGAAATGATTTAAATATGGTAAACCCTGCGACTTATATTGCTAATATATATATATATATAATATATATATATTAATAACTTCATTTGTTTTCCAAAGATAAAAAATGTCATGGGTTTGATGACAGCATTTTGGGGTGAACTAGTGCTTTAAAACCAATTCATTAATAAAAAGAGATCAGAAAAGTTTAATAAATATAACCTAAAACAGACCTTACAGACGTTTGTTTTTTTTGTAAATCAGTTTATATAAAACTCTTTATATTTTAATGAACTTCACAAATGTGATTGTTATGCTCCTGATTAAAAAGAATGAACAACAGATTTAATTTATGTCAGTGGTAATCAAGTCTAAAATCAAATTCAGAAATATACCCACAAGCTTGTAACAAAACGATTATTTTAATAATATTAACATAGACCTTAAAACATGAAACGTTAAGAAGCCTTAAGGGGGATATTGAACCCAAAAAACAAAACTATCGTAGAGAAAATTATATCATTCCCCTTTCAGATCTATGTGATATTTCAACGGCAGGCCTCTGGAGAGTCAAATGCTCAGCCGCCGGGGAGCAAGCAAGTCTAATTACACTGATGGAAAAATAAAGAGACTGGCTTTTGTTGAAAAGAATAGAGAACAATCACTACCCAGAAAATGTTACAGCGTGACTAAAAAGACAAGCAGAACAGGCATTCCTGTCAGGGCATGATTGAGATGTTTGTTCTTCTCGCCTGTGTACCAATCAATGATGAATATGACATTCTAGAGAACAGGGAGCACTTTCAAGCATTATACTTGGGCGTCCATCAAAAGTGACGGAGCAACATCCCTCACAATGAAACTTGTGTATCAGTGATGTTTTATGAATATTGAGTAGAGAGTGCTTTCAGAGCTCAGGAAATACTCATTTTATAGAGAGTATTTTTAGTCTATAAATGTAAAAGGGGGAGGAAGCCTCTAATTACTCCTTTTGCTCATTAGAAACTGTGTACTGGTCTATTGTATGTCAAATTGTTAATGCAAACACTGTATTGTTTCACCTATTATGTATGCCAAATTGTGTACAAGCTGAATAAATAGCAGTCTTGTGAGCTCTGTGGTCACTGTGTCCTTGTTTTTGTTTAATTGAAAAATGGTGGTCTCAGTTTAAAGATCAGATCATACAGTATGTATGAATGTGTGTGTATGTGAATGCGACATGACTTTTTAATAATGATAGTGAGTTTGAATAGATAATAATGTAGGCCTACATTTACTTGATTACATTTCCAAAGAAATATTGAACATTTGTTTCACTTTAATGAAAAATACATTCAAATAATATAAAGATTTTATATTTATACTGAATAAAGACATATCTATACAGCAAATGTGCGTTTTCTAACTGGGGTCTTCAAGTGAGTGCTAGGGGGTCCGTAGAAGAAGTATTAAAAAAGTCCCCTAAAGAGGAATAAGTAATAAATAAAAGTAAAAATATATTATAAGTTATAAAATTAAACTAAATGATAAAATTATAATATACATAATACAAAATAAATAGCTTAAAAAATACATTTAATAGTATAGTGCTATATGGATTAGGGGGGAAAAAACATAGTAACAGAATGTAATAGAAGCTAAATACTTTCCAAATAATATTTTACACATTCATAATATACATTTTTCACAGTATAAATTGTGTCTTTATGCATACAAATATATAGCTGACTTCTAAATTTTAGGACGGGGGTCCCTCACACAAGGATGATCATGTTTGGAGACACATGGCATCAAAAAGGTTAAAAACCCGTTTTAGATAGTTGCATATTCCGGAAAATAAAATTGTGATTGCATAATTTGTTAACATTTTTAAATGAGAAAATATCAGTATCTTCATGATACGGCAATGTGTGATTTTTTACCTTATACTCAAGTATATATTTTTTGCTATTCTGCCGTAGTATTCATATTTTAAACAGTTTAATTGATTTGTACTTTTTTAGACTCCCGTTCTGAGGACATCCACAGAGCATGAATCCTTTTACATTAAATGCAGCCTCAAAAACACAACAGGAACACTGATGTGTGTAGAGGACGGAATGGCTAGGGCCATGATTAGGAGTGTGGGTGAGTGCCACTTTGAAGAACTGCGTGTACTCTGCAACTTGCAACTTGTGATATTCCTAAGCAGGGACACTTATTCTATAACTTTAAGTCCTGTGTTAGTCATAGGTAAACATCAAAATGGAAAGGGGTGGTGACCGGTTAGTGATTATGGTGGCAGATGCTAAGTCAAAAACAGACTTGAATCCGAGTAGGCGAGATGTAGCAACTTGAAGAGTTATTTAAGTCCTCCACCCCCAATTGCCATCACTGCCATGCTCTGATGCAAGACATTTAACCCACGCTTTCAAGGGAATGGTCACAGTTACTGTATAGAAAGGGGCAAAAACAATGGCAGGCAACCATGCGGCAGAAATATGGGAATATAAGAAACGTGTCTATACTGAATAAAATGTTATATATATATATATATATACATATATATAAACCAAATCATCATATTTGAATGATTTCTGAATAACAACATTTCAGCTGTCATCACAGGAATATGTTAAAATATTTTCAAATACGAAAAAAAAGTTACTTTAAGTTGTAATAATATTTTACAATATTGTCATTTTTACTGTATTTTTGATCAACTAAATTATGCATAATTCAGCATATTTCTTTCATATATAAAATAAGAATGATTTCATCATATTCACGAGTTATGCAGTTATGCAAATATTGGATGATGCTGATAGATAAAAAAACACTTGTCAAAAACATTTCAAATGACGCAACACCTGTTGCTTCAGTCCAAAATTCAGCGAGAATTAAATTGGTCACCTTCCTCGTAAATAACCAATCATTATCAAAACTAACCTTTCAAGTCAATTATCTTTTAGTATTGCTTTAGTAGCATAACATGTGAATGAAACATGCTCTCAAAACTAATGAAACTCAATGACTGGTCCACATTTTACCCTAGTGAGTGGAGGATGGAATTTCTCTGCACACAGGTAAGTAGATGGAAGTTATATAGAATGGGGCTCTCCATTCATGTACAAATCTTTATATTGAGCTGTGGTGCGAGATTTGTGCCGCACATTTATTATATTGACAGTTGTTGTGTTGGCGAACGGAGACATTATAGCACGTCATTAATTAGCAAGACATCAAGGGATCATTTCTGCAATGGAGTGTAATTATTTGCAATATAAAAACCAAACATGATGCAGTATTAAATGTATGGGTTTAGAGAGAGAACTATGAAACTCAGAACTCCGTTAACAGACTTTCCTTCCTCTGAACTGTATGTTTGTGTGTTTTAGCTTAAGTTTATGTGATCTAGAATAGCCAATAAATTTCATGTTTCATTTATAACTAATCAATTGTCTGGGTCATATAATTTCGTGTCAATTCTATTGCCAAACGATCCTTGCTTGTTACCTTAGCTCGTAGCTTACGCATAATAATTCTCTCTCTTTCAAGAGCTGACAAATCATCAAATTTTGTATTTCACCCGTGGCCAGGGAGAATACAAAATTTACATATTCAATTGGTAATATACACTGACATCAGCTTCTCGCTGGCCGAGTAGCTGATAAAAGTATAAACTATTGAAAGTCAAAGTCAGTTTTGATCAGGTGGACCTCGAATTCTCAGATCGAGTTCTTTTAAAACCTGAGCTAGAAATAAACCTGAATGAATTAATAATGATTAATTCCCTTACAACTAAGTAAATTATTACAAGTATGACAAATTGTTTTAATATGTTTGATAAAAGAATGCAAGTTGTAATTGATGGTGTTTTAGCAAATTACCAGTACATTTTCTCTTACGTTTACTGACATTTCCTTCAATCTTAAAACACAACACAATGCAATGAATAATTCAAAACATAAAAATAGTAAAACGTGAAAAATTACTAAGGAAAATTTCTTCATATTAACAGTACATTGGGCCCAATTTTTACAGTTTTTTTAATTTATTTTTTTATTACTGAACTTGTTTTCAAACTGGTTTTCCAAACACTCTAGTTATTTATTGGCTGAACAGTCCCACCTCTAACTCACACCATTGGTTGAGCTTACGAATACTTATAATTGCCTTTGCACAGTAACATGGGATAGGATAAATATTTTAATGCCATGACTTATTTATTATTAATACTATTTTAAGGTCAAGGTATTTGTGTGTGTGTGCCATCACAACTGTGAAATCTGGAAGAATAAGCAATTCACTATTTATTGGGTTAAATGTTTTTAGCAATTATTTTTGAAATATTCAGCCTTGTCCTCTGACCAGTTTGTAAGATGTGAGGTGCAAATAAACATACGCAAGTTCGTAGGACGTAATGAGTTTACATGAAAGCTTTTCAGTCTGATTGAAGAAACAATCTGATTATAAACAGATTATTTGGGTGCATGTAAACATAGCTAGTGACTAATATCTAAATATAAAGCCTATATCGCACTGCATGCAAAAGCAGCGCATATTTTCTCTACACCAGTGAGAACAGCTAAGAGCATTCACTACAAAGTTGTCTCTTTTGTTTTCTATGTACAGTAGAGCACTGTTACTGTACATAGCAAAACTACAGTGATCATAACTACTGTTATAGTGATACAGCAGCTTTGTGTATGCACTTCTGAAATGAGCAGAATACTTCTTAGGTAAAAAGATCCAGTAGGTGCTTTGACAGAAGCACTAAATGCAATCTCACACAAAACAAAATTAAGTCTAAAGAGCCACACAGCACCTGATATTATTGAGATCATGATGCATAGATCAATAAATGTCTCTCTCTCCAATCATCTCTATGATTAAGTTGTGCTTCAATTACAAGCCCACCGCACAAGGTTCTGATGGTGATGATGACTGCTACCCATTTGCAGCAAATGACCGTAATTTGAGTCACAAATCACTCTACCTGCATAAGGCCTTCCTATAATGAACAGCAATTGCTCAGATAATGCATTAGTTTATTTGAATATGCCCCTCCTCTCCATTTACCACATGTCAGGGTGTATTTGTGTGCTGTGTGTGAAGCACATCTCACTTTGTGTGTGTGTTTGTAGTTTTTATATGGACATCATTGTGATTAATAGTTTTCTGAGGAAAAAAATAGCTAAACATCTCTATGGGCTGTTTTTCGAACTTTCGAGTTCGAGTTTTTCTCAATAGCGTCATTTTGCAATTATTACTTTCGTTATTAAATTACAACATTTTAATCTCCAAACGTGCATTATATGGAAATATTGAGATGTGGCATAGAGATTTGTGGCTAACCAGCTATACTTTGAAGCCTTCCAGCCATTGCAACATGTTCATTACATGACAATGCGGATGTCCATTTCTTTCTCGAATCTAACTCTTCATCTGGTCTCCCAACCAAGACTGGTTATATGCTGTTTAAACCAGCTGCATCTACACATAATCTCCAACTTTCCTTGCCGTCTACGGTTCATTGCCATAATTCAAGAATGACCGTAATGTTTTGAGCACCACTATGAAAGCACTGACTATTGACTGGGCTTCTCATGCAGTTAATTGAAAACATCTGGTGTTGTGGTATACAGTAAGACTTGCATGATGCTACAAAAATTTATTAAAACCGCTCTTGGCTTTACATCACAGTGCATTTATCATAGTTTATTCAGTGACATTACCGGGAATGGACCAATCCAAATGAACTGGTCATTTTAGAGACAATAATCAAGGTCAAAAGCTTGGGGTTGCCATGGACAAACTGTAGTGTTCCCTGCTGAAAACAAGACCCAGTGTTTGAAATCAAGTACATTTATCTAATTAAAATCTACTGTAGGAAGAAACAAATATTACTTGATCCTTTTGTGTTCCAATTCAGTGGTAAGCAATTTATTTTGCAAAACCTTTTGAGGTCAAGGTTCACACCTGACTGACTGGAGTATGCACCAACTAGTCCATTGCAGTTCAATGAAAATATTTTTTTTAGAAGAGGATTATAAGGTTTTGCAAAATACCACTTCTGTTCACATTACACTCTTTGAAAAATGTTCAGGTCTTGTCTATTACATCTTATAATTTGGCTGTCACACAATAGTCGGTGTGAAGCCACCAGTTTGACAGTTATGCCGAAAGGAGAGGAAGCTGAAAGGAGAGATGTCCTTCTCGAGAGCAGAAAATTCACGTATTTAAACAGTTTCCCAGATGCTATTAATTCTGATGATGGTGTCTTGGGGTGTAGGGTTCACTTCCACTGCATTTGACACAAGTGAAGTCTTGTGTCAAGAGCAAATGTATTACAAAATCTTGTCCTGCTACACATGGTCATTATGTAAATGTGGTCTTAATAGGCCTCCGTGACTTTAATGATCAGGTTAGGTTTAGACTGGGGCTAGTTGTCACACTTTTTTAGTAAAATTATTGTTATTAAGTATTTTTGAAAGTCACATTTTTTGGCGGTCAGTAAGTAGGTTTTTACTGTATTTTTTATTAAATAAATTCAGCCTTGATGAGCATAAGATACTTCTTTTCAAAAACATTAATACAACCTTACCGACCCCAACGCTTTGAAGTGTATATGGGGCAATTTGACACAGTGAAACCTGCCATTATTACATTCTGAGACGCCAAGTTTGAAACACACACGCATGCACGCACGCACATTGTAATCAATGAATTGGATACATTTAAAACATGACAGCTTCCCAACAAATGTGACACCTTGCAATGAACTGACATTCAATAAATGAATAAATGCTAAAAACTTGAGATGTTTTAAAAAACTGAATTGTTTTTGGCAGTCCTACAAGAATAAATGCTTTTAAATGTTAACATTGCAATGCACCTTTTTAACAGGAAGTGATCTCCCAAATGATTCAGCCATGCATTACTTTGTGTGCTCAATAGGCTGTATTCATGAAACAGGAGCAGAACAAATTTCTTATGTGAATTGTCACATTCAATAATTCACGGCAATGGTTCACACACAAATTAATTCTGCTGGTTTCATAAATGAAGCTCTTTGTATGTGGCAAGTTGAGCACATTCAGTGGACAGTAGAACAGAGAAGATCTGCTACAAGGTCTTTAGGTGAACCCTGTCTGTTTTGTGAACAAACTCTTGTGAAGCATTCAATGACTTTTACAAGCACACCTTTGATTGCTCGCATTTTCTTTTCTTTACAGCTTTGTGTCTCTTGACTCATAAGTTTTGTCTGCCAAGTTTTATATTGTCATTGTACATATTATAGTGTTTTTACAGAAAACATGTTTTTATCAACACTCTGGCGCTAATTTGTAAAATAGCTTGTGTAACATCTTGTCACTTTTTTATTTTTTGGAAAATTGTTGATGAATGGTCCTTGTGCCAGTGGCTCATTGAAATGGCTTTAAAAAGGTTGACTGACTGAATGCAGTGCCAGTTTGTTTCATGCAAACATGTTTTTCTTTTGTGAAAACAGGTGTCAAGCATCTTTTTGAAGCTGAAACTTCACAATGTGCACTGCTTCCTTGAATGGCAGCTATGTCTATTCAAAACAAACTCCTCAAAAGCAAGCATGAGTGGGAGGAAGGGACTAGTTATTATGATTGCTTGTTCCTGCCTCGAGAGGCCAGAGTCCATTAAGACTAATTGCATTAGACTCATAATGAAAGGCCCACACCTCAGAGACATAATTGATTCACATCAAATTGTGCTCCTTATTATTGTAATTTTAATAGTTTTTATCTGGAGTCTGAAAACATTCATCTGTCTTTTACAGAGAGTCATGTCAGTAATACATTTAGACCCAACCTTACAGTTCACCCCATTCATTATAATTACCTCTGTTAGTCTGCTCTGTGTGTTTAATTGAATGATGCACCTTTTATGGATTTCGCATTTTGTAAAATGTAAAGCCTGTAATATTAATTATTCATGCTCAGTACCAAATATGCTATCACCACAGGGCATTACCTTCTAAAATAGATAGGAAATGTTCACCTGCTGTGATCTAAATCAACAGACGGGCTTTGAAAATTCATCTAACCTTGGACAAGGTGTCTGTATAACATTTAAAGGGGTCATATCATAAGAAATCAAAAGTTTTTTTTCTTTTAAGATAAAATATCTTTATTTTTTAAGTTTGAAATGACCCCTTTAAATATTCCTTCTAAACAAAAGACAAAAACAGAGAATAAAAACTTCAGAAATTAAATAATTATTTATTAAATTAGAAACATAATAGTCTATAAAGGGGGTTTTGATAGTATCCAATACAATATGACATGATAAGCTGTGTTAATAAATATGGACAGGTATGTAGTCTACTGATGTTTTATTTTTTAAGAAATTAATACTTTTATTTAGCAAGGATGCATTAAAATGATCAAAAGTGACAGTTAGGCATTTAAGTTTTCTGTTTCACATAAGTGTTGTTCCTCTTCAGGAACTCGAGCTGCGTCGAGAAACGCTAGGGGAACGCCGTTCAGCGTGACGGGCTCTGAATTTCGTGTGTAATCAGACCAATAGATGGGCGAGACGTCACGGCGGGTGACGTAATGACCAGGAGGCTATAAAAGCACGTGCGGTGAGACCAGAGTCAGCTTTTTGTCATTCAGCAAGCGCTCTGTGTGTGTGTCGTTCTGATATCTGTCTGTGAGTCATATTTGGTGTTGTCTGTCCCGTAGGGCTAGAAATAAAGAAACAAGTATGTCTAAAGCACATGACAAGTCACGTCATTTGACTATGGGCGAAGGCAGCCAGCGTTTCAAACCGTGTGTTCCTCCCTGTCCGCGTTTCATTACGGGGGCGGATACACACAGTTGCCTGTCGTACTCCAGGCCTTCAGTCCTCCTCCCTTCGAGGATCCATACCAGCAGAGGCTAAACTGCGTGTGCCCGGTGCATGCACTGGATGCATATGTCCACAGAACTGCCCTGTGGAGGAGGGCGGATCAGTTA
>NW_015506302.1:125607-138252 GCF_001515645.1 Sinocyclocheilus grahami | reverse complement strand
CGCGGAAGGCGTTCCCCTAGCGTTTGTCGACGCAGCGTCTCGTTCCCTCGAGGAACTAGGGTTACATACGTAACCTGAGACGTTCTTTTGAAACTCAAAGTATCTGTAATGGGGCTGACGAGACGAGAGGCGTGCGGATCCATGTGCAAGCTTTATTTAACAAGAGAAGTGGTAAAACACAGGCAGGGTCGATCAATGGCAAACAGGTATATGGCGGGCAAAACACAAGAATAGTCCTAGGGCTAGCGTAGGTCACTGATCGGCAGACAGAATCACAGGGGCGAGACGAGAGGGAAAAATCCAGGAAAACAGGCAAAGATCAGAAACCGAGAGAACAGACAAGGCAAGGCAAGGCAAGGCAAAACAAGGCAAAACAAGGAAACACAGAGACTAGGGACAGGGGACAGGGGACAGGGAACAGGGAACAGGCTAAACAATACTCAGCAGAGAATGGCAGTTTGAGTGGGTGTTATATAGTGAGTGAGGTGATAAGAAACAGCTGTGTGCAATGAGTGCAATCAGTGCAGTGTGCAATGAATGATGGGATATGTAGTCCGGGGTGCTATGCAACAGTTTGTGTTGTGCGAGAGTCAATGTAATGGAAAGGGTGACCTCTGGTGGTGAATGAACGGAAGTCCATGGACAGGATTCGTGACAGTATCTTATAGTATCATGGTTTCCACACAAATATTAAGCAGCACAGCTGTTTTCAGCATTAATAATGATAAGATATGTTTCTTGAGCAGCAAATCAACATATTAGAATGATTTCTGAAGGATCATGTGACACTGAAGACTGAAGTAATGCCTTCTTAAAAGCCAGCTTTGCCATTATAAATTACATTGAAATATATTAAAACAGAAAAGTTATTTTAAATCAATATTTGACAGTTCTACTTCTGATCAAATATATGCAGCATTGGTGAGCATAAGAGACGTATTTCAAAAACATTAAAATGGTAGTGTAGCTTTTTCCAAACGTTGCCTCACCGACTGGCTGTTGAGTTTATAAATATGGATAATTCAACACAATGAATGTCAAAGAGATCCTTCAGTCTCATTCTCCTTGCCATCAAATGTCCAGCTTGGATCATTCACAATCTCTTCACTTCCCCTTTTCGATAATGTTTAAATGTCGAGGTCTTTGTGCTCACACTGTTATGAAAAAGTCTGACGGCAAAATTCCTCACCATCAATGCAAATCTGTAGAGTGATGAATTATTGATTTAGCCTTCAAAGTGTGTTGAACTCAGTCTGCTTAATGGCTGTGTAGCTGTTCTTTTGCCTCTTATTATGTAACCAGATATTTGTTTCATTTTATAATTTATGTTCACAATTACAGCTGTTTGTTATTCTTGGCTGTTGTAGCGAATCAGCTCATGGGGAAATATTAATAATTAATCATAACTAGTTATAATTAATTACAAATATTTAGATCCGCTGTAGATATTTACTTGACCTCTATTTGTTAAATATAGCTAACAAAATATATATTGTGTGTTTGATTGGTCCAGACGCTACACTGTGTATTATGATTTCATGTTGACCCATTGAAATTTCAGCATGGCTAAGGAGATAGTCCCTTAAGAATGAATGCAGACTTGCTGATTCTGGTGAATTTCTGATAGAGACATAGATGCCAGCAATGTGAAACTGAGTAAAGTTGAAATATTTAGCATGCCCACAGGCCACCCAACACAATCTTACAGCATTTCAAAACTATTTTATGTTTTTTTTTAATTGATGGCTAATTCATATGAATTAATTTGTACATTTACATTGCACGTAAGGCAGTTTTTCATAATATAATTATGTTTCTACTCCAATCTGTTGTTAAAATCTAAACATTTAAATGATGGATGTAATAATAACTTAATGACAGATTTTTTTTTTCAAACATGCATGAAATAATCAAGTCCTGTAGTCCATTGCTGACTGTCTGATGCGAATTGCTCACAAACCTGGAAAACCATTTCTGTCTGGCCAGTTCTGAACTGATTGAGCATCTGTTGAGATAAAACCACCTCAAATGCATTGTAAAACAAAATTTACTTTGTTTAGTTAGTCAGTCAGATCTTCCACAATAAACTGCAATGTGGACAAGACCTTTTGTTGTTTCATATCTGGTTATTGCTCAGGCTAAGTGTGAGCTAGCACAGAAACTACAGATGGAAGTGTCACAGGGCATTGAGGTGACTTTGAACTGAGGCTATGTGCATGAAGGCTAGTTGAAGACAGGCTGGATGAGTTATGTACTGTATCTCTAGGTTTAGTGGGTCAGAGTGGGTTCACTGTTATTAGCATTCTGAGTAAGCGCAGTATTACTTGACGGTAGACACAGTGCTTTAATTTATTTTTAGCGGGAGTCATGAGCGCACAAAGTATGCAAACAATTACATCTACATGGATTTCAATTTAAGATATGCGCTGTACATAAACGATACAACGTGCGCCGAAGTGAAGATTTTACATAGGCATAGACTATTCGCTCCAAGCAACCCATCCACCCCCACACACACTTACAGAGAATGGGCTTCCCAACTGGGCAAGAACAGATGACAGAATCTGAATAATGAGCTCTCAACATGAGCAAATTACAGTTCAAAATTAGCTCTGAGTACCCACAAAATCAGTCCCTCTCAGTTGAGACAGATACCAGAACTAATGTCCGTGTTGGTGTGTGAGCAGCAATATCATCTCTCAGAATGAGCTACCCAGGCTTAGCTAAGCACTCTTTATATGGTGCTCTCTGAAGACTTGGGCCATTAACACCGATTTTAGATTGGTTTTGCAACTCTTCAAAATTGTAAAATGTAGGGTTTGGGACAAACTGTTCTGCCTCAGAGTTAAAAAAAAATAATAATTAACTGCAACTTTAAAGCACATTTTCACAACTGAATTTGTTTTATTTAATTTTATTTGTTTGTTTCTCATAATTGCAGCTTAAAATTTTACAATAGGACTTCTCATATTTTATTCTCAACTTTCTCACAATTACCTTTATTTACTACTTTTATTTATATAATAGCTTTTTATGTATTATTGCACAAAATAGCAACTTAACAACTCACAATATTTATTATCACAATTGTAGCTCACAACATGGCTTTATATGTCTTGTCGTTTATATCTTATTTAAAATTCTAAATTACCTTTATTTATATAGCTAATTTATTTACAGCCTGTTTCTGCCTCAGAGTAAAAAAAAAATATTTATTAACTGCCACAATAACTGCAACTTTACAGTATATTTTTACAACTGCAACTTTATTTCTTGTAGTAGCAGCTTTGTATTGCATTTGCAATTTATTTCCCACAATTGCAACTTAATATTTCACAGAATAACTTGTCTTATTTAAACTTTCTCACAATTAGCTTCTTTATTTATACATTTCAAACAGAGTAAAATAATAAAATAAGATCAAATAAAATAAATAAAAATAAGTGTGAATTTACAGTAACATTTTTACCACTGCAACTTTATTTCTTGTAATTGCTATTTATTTATCTCAGCTTTATTTTATTTATTGCAGCTTAATATCTCACAATATGATAATCTTATTTTAAACTCTTACAATGACCTTCTTTATTTTTTAATCTGACGTGAAACTGGACTTCCATAACATAACGTGCAGGATATTTACCACTAATCACAGGAGCGGCTTTACTGACGAGATGCGCATGAAAATCGCATTCGATTTTTTGCACAGCCCTACCTCCATTAACAGCACTTGACAGACAGATGGCATCTGTCCTCGTGCGTCATCTTGAGCTGCCCTCTCGGTGCCTGATTAAAACTCTGATTTACATTTGAGGTTCACAGCATGAAAAAAATCCTCTCAAGCCTTATATTGAGCCAAAGTGTTATAATTGTAGCGCCAGAGTTCCCTCTCAGTCGGTCACTCTCGACGTCACGTCGGAGGACCGACGAATCGGGTGATACGTTGTCTATAGCAAGACCCACATCGTCTTTATAAAGATGTAACGTCAAGTTTGCCAAGCAACGTCGTCTTTAGAAAGACGCACCCGAATTTGCTCTTTTAGGGGGAAAAGCTCTTTTAGCGTGCTGAGGCGCACAGGGGAGATGATCATTTGCAACACAATCAGGGGGTAGTGCGGCCTGATGTGTGCAACCCACTCGACACGGGAAACCACCACCGCTGAAGCGCCGTCCGCCAACACGAAGAGCTCTCCAAGAGCGTGCTGAACTCGTTCAGTCTTCTCTCCGTAGAGTAGTCAGGAGCGGAACGATGTGATCGCTCGGCTCCGAAGCGAAAAGCTGAATATGCGCTGCACCTGCTGCCTACTTATACTCACGCTGTGATCAGCAGCAGCTGGATGCAATAATCGCATGCCAATGTGCATTGGCTCGTTTAGTTTACACTCGAAGTAGATTGGTCCCTCTAAGCGAGATCCCAATTCGTCGGTCCTCCGACGTGACGTCTCCGTTCCCTCCTTCAGGGAACGAGGGTTACATACGTAACCGAGACGTTTTATGGGCAATTTAGTGATAAAGTGGAGTTTTGCTACTCGGCTAATGCCTTCCTATCATGTGTTCCGTTAGACAAGATTGAAAGCAGCAATAATTTTAATAGACTGGCATGGTGGAGTGATGGGAGAATGTTGCGTTGACATCGCAGTAACCCTGGCACACAAGCAAGTAATCAGGTAATCTTTTTCAAATTCACAAAAAAATTCTGGAGCTTTGCTTCCCTGTCAGCCTGTGAACGAATCAAAAAAGCAATCAGGATTATCATGACTCTTTATAAAATGCCTTTCCTGTCAAGTAAGTACTGCTTTTAAAATTCTCCATGTCGATTATTTGTCCTTATATTTCTTAAACCTTAAGTTAAAACATATGTATCGTGTACGTACCACTCAATCCTAATTACTGTATATATACATATATATAAAAAAACGAACAGGTGGCATGCTAATAAACGTTTATCCATGTATCTTTGCAGTGACAGACCTCATTTCTCTGTGGTGTTGTTGACAGACAGTTGCCACACCTGTGGGCTCCAGATAGAGACGTCGAATTGATGCAGGCCAGCAGGCACTGAGCTGATTCAATCCTGCTGAAACACACTTCATTCTTTTTGTGCTTTTCTATGGTTAAGCTTTTTCTTATTGTAACTCCTTTGTGGCTGGGGACAACAGCACTGTGTTAAAAGACTCAGTGTCCTAATTTGACACATTTTCCGTTCGCCCAATTAGGAGCGTCCAGCAGCTACAGTGGTGTGAAATGTATACAAAAAGGAAAATTTATGGAATAAACAACATTCATCCAAAATTTAACAATTACATAAGTAATGAGGGAATAGTAAATAAGGAAGCAGTTTTGTGAGTCATGACCGAAGGCTTGTGTAGGCAATACATGAAGGAAGTAAGAAGATAGTCTTGCTTGAAAATGTACTCACTCTCATGTGGTTTTTAAACCAACTTCATTTATTTTGAGGAGCATTCAGGAAGAAAAACTAAAATAATCTAGCACACATGTTATATGGACCACTTTTCAGATTTATTATAATTTTTTATTAACTTTTCAGCAAGACAGTTGTCAATAAAACATTGCTTTATTTTTCTGTTGCAGAGAAACATCAGTACAAAATAGAGTATTTAAAAAAAAAAATTTTTTTATAAACCGAAAGCCCTCCCATATGTACATGTCAGAGCTTATAGTCATTGTCAGACTGTCAAGTTATAATATTTCGACTCCTCTGAGAAAAATGGTTTTATTCTGTTAGTACTCTTGAAAAGGTTTTAAGTCCATTATTAGTTTTAGAACTTTTAGGAAAAAGGGGACTTCAATATCTTATTTATATGTAAATAATATAAATAACTTTAGTTTCTGTTCTGCATTTTAAAAACTGAGGTATAGTTTTCACCATGGAAATAGCCAAAGAAGCTGTCATGGAGTTAAAAAAAAAACAAATAAAATAAAATAATTTACAGTGTAGAAATTATAATTGTAAAATATTATATCCCACAATATAACCCAGCACTGGGTTAAAAAGGGACAAACCCAGCTATTGGGTTGTTTTGTCCCAGTGGTTGGGTTCAAAACAACCCAACCACTGGGTCAAAACAACCCAATAGCTGGGTTTGTCCCTTTTTAACCCAGCATTTTTAAGAGTGCATATTGCAAAACTAAAATCATTGAAGCTTAAATTATCATTGCATGGGAAAGAGCATCCCGTTTCTTATTTGTTAAAATCATGAAGTCAAAACGACTTGAGTTAATTTTTGGTTAAACTATTCCTGTAATAGTATGAAATATATAGCAAATAGTCAATGGTGGACTTTCATAAAAAAAAAAAAAACATTTAATGCATCTTGTGATTCAGCAGATAGCATGTCAGGAAGCATGGGTAGATTTTACCTGAATAGAGTGGATACATCAAATATCACATGACATGAGAATGTCAAAACAGGTTCACCACTCTTTCTGCTTGAATTCTCAGTCAAGACATAATTACTGAAATTGCTTACTCAAACGTGTTTATTCTTTGAACTAAAGGGTTACATTTTATTCCACTTTTTTACACCAGCGTGTTTTTCGCACCTCTGAAGTACAGTATATAAATAACTGTCTGGGAATGGTGTGTTTTGAAAGAGGATTTGAAGTACGGAGGAATGTAACTCTTAATATTTTATGCCTGTGGAATGGCATGTTCTGACCCTGTAGGCTTGAGATTTTCATTAAATAAATATCAGATTGGACATTAGTGAGTGCTATTTGTGAGGCATGCAGAGTTGTGTAGAGAGTTCCAGATTAGAAGGTCCATCTTAACATTGTTAAATAGGTTAGTTAACATGAACTAACAAAGGAAATTACTTCAAAAGCATTTATTAAAGTTAGTTGATATAAATCCCAACATTTACTAGTTGTGTTTTAAAAAACAAATGTATTGATCATTGTTAGCTAACATTATTTATTGCATTAACATTAATGGGACCTTATTGTAATGTTTTGCCAAAATAAGTTGTACAGAAGCCACATATTTACCCAACTTTCAAATATAAAAATCTGTTCTTTCAATCAGACTGGAAATAATTTTTTCATATCCTAACTTTCCCAACTTCTGTAACTCATGGTGTTCCAGCTGTCCGCTAAACTCTCATGATAATTTGTCTTACTATCATAATGCTTGTTTGGAATTCATTCCCTCATCTCTTCATGAGACTGGGCTCCCAAGCTAGAAGCAAAATGAGAAATGGTTTCTTGAGATGTCTTGAATATAATCATGAAGCTTTGCCCAGTATTCTTGTATTTTAGGGTAGGGCCTTAAGGCATGAAATACATATCATTTCTCAAATCTACATTACCAGTATTCTGCTGAATCTTTCAATTTCTTGACATTACTCTTACATTTTGTATTGTAGCCAGTTTGTCCCTCAGCAAGTTGTGATATACTGATGCTTTGGGACTGATTTATTTATTTTTTTGGTCTGATGGAAATCGCCCACATACTGTACAGTATCAGCAATAGTTTGGTGAGAAGAAGAGGAGGTGTATGGCGTTTGCTTTATTCTGTGCTAGAGCAGCGTCTAGTACTGAGACATGCTTAGCTAACAGCTGTCGGGCCTGTTGCTTGGCTTGTTGATTGTAAAGCTTTCGCCTGCTTACATTCTGCTACATACTGCACTCATGAACGCCACCTCCTTAAGCCTCTGGGAGCTAAGGTTGGTAGGTTATGTCAAAGTGTGTGGGAACTATGTAATAGGAAGGAAATGCTTTGTCCAACAGTGACTAAACTACACAAGGGACTGTTCCTACAGAAACAATTAGTCATTTTATTTGAGTAGAAATTTAAGGTACTGTATACAGTGTAACTAATAGGAAAGTTCTAAGGAAAGTTCAACCAATGGGAATCTAGGGTTCAGCAAGGAAGCACTTAATAGATAAAAAAACAGAAGTAGTTTTCTGAAATGTAATGCCATGGTAACATAATACAAAGTATAGTGTACTGTAGTAATATGAATTTGTACAGTAGCTGTATTCGCACTAATAAGGCTATTGACTCTGTACCCATCCTCTGCACAAGGCAGCTGATGGTCTAATGCTTTCTAGAGGCTGTGCGATTTCAGCAATCTCGTATGATCATTACAAATCACAGTGTGTGACATGGATCTAATAAACTTGGGTATGACGTGGCTGAATGATGATGACACCTATTAAATCTTAGCGCAGGCTATGATGCAAGTTAGTTTAGAAGAATAAAACTGCATCAGTGTGTGTAAGTGGTAAACAAATAGAACAAGACGAACCATGCTTTGGCAACTGTGGTATTTATGTGTACCAAAAAAATTGCAGAGGACGACAATAAATTACTTATTGGAATCCCACATACCAGTTTTCCTTTTAGCTCTTTTCACCTCCATGGCATTTATGTTTTAGTGGCATGCTGCGGTGATCAATACATCTTTTCATGTTGAATTTTTATTGGCTAGTCAGTAGACGTAGGTCGTGGCAGCAAACACACTGTGAGATGGTTATCCTCAATTTTTGGCACTGTCAGAAAATTGTCGCAGGCTATCTTTGGTCGTAAGACTGTGACAACGGCAGTCTTTCAACCTCTCTCACAGTATGACGTAGGACCACCATCAAAAAAATTGCCGTGATTGTTTCATGATGATCGCAAAATCATACAATGTATACTGGGCTTAAAGCACATTAAGAAGGCAAAAAAATATCACAAATTAACTCTTGAAAAGGCACATCAGCGAATTGAAAACCATTCTAGGTGTCTACCTTGTGAATCTTATGAGAGAATGCCTTGAGTGTGCCAAGCTATCATCAAAGCTAAATGTAGCTACTTTGGACAATCTAAAATAGAAAACATTCTGGGTTGTTTAACACTTTTTTGTTTGTTTACTACATAATTCCAGATGTGTTCTTTAATGGTTTGGATGTCTTCACTATTAACGTACAATGTTGAAAATAATAAAAATAAAGAAAAACCACTGAAGGAGAAGGTGTGTCCAAACTTTTGACTGGTGTATTAACAAACTAGCTATAATTACATAGTTAATAAATGCATGATCACAGTCTGTGAAAAGTGTCCATTAGAATGGACACTTAATGAAATTTCAGCTTTGCCTTCATAATAATAAAATACATTTTAAATTAACAGAAATTCAATTGTAATATTTCATGATTACTGTTTTTAATAGTATTTTTGATCAAATAAATACAGCCTTGGTGGGCAAAAAACCTTTCAAAAGCATTAAACAATACTACTGACCCCAAGCTTTTGAACTGTAAAGGATTGTTTTTCACTTTTAGTGTACGTATTTGTCTAATGTTTTTAAATGTAAAAGTGGAGGATTAAAATAGGTGGAGTTAGGGGCTTAAAAATATTTATAATGAATGGATATCTATATAATTAAAGTACCCTAATATAAAACATGTCACATAAAACAATTAAACCCGCCTCTTTTTCCATAATTCATACACTCCATCAAATATCTGAAAATTGACAAGGCTTTGACAGAATTCTCAGAATTGAGGTGAAAATGGCACAGTATTGATATTTTGGTGATCCGCAATAAATGTTGCTACAGCTGTGTTTCTTTTATGAGGCTAATCTGATTTATTCACTGACCTTACTGGGCTGTGATTATACAAATGTATGCAGCAGTTCCATCATGCAAAGTGAAATATGGTTTCCTGAAATTCCTGCTGCCTCTACTTTGATTCAGTAAAACTATACAGAATTTGAAGGATGCTGAATATAGAAAATGTTACACAATTAGCAAGATAACTCTTATTCAGATCCTATTTCACCTTTTCACCTGTCCGCTTCTCAGATCATTTAAATTACAGCACAACAATAATTGTCTCTATTGATTTAGAGATGGCTCCAAACCCCACTGATGCACACTCTTTTTCTGTCTCTCCTAATTTTCCTTTGAAATGTCTGGTGGCATCGTGGTGAAAGGAGTCGAACAACCCAATCATAATTTATAATGAATGTAATCAAACTACCGCTAAATAATTATCAAACTACACACTCACATGCATGCAAATTTACAAGGATCCCTCTGGATGTCTGTCATATTGACCATCTGTATATTGATTAACACTTATTATCCTATATTTGCACTCATCAAGTATTCTCCAAAGCAGACGATTTTCAATCAGACACAGTTGAACTCTTTCTTTTTCCTAATCAACAGATCAGCCCGTGCTTGGCAGGATTTTTTCTTTTTTTCTTTTCTGAAATTAGATGCAAGTTGCACAGAGGGGAAACATGTTTGAGATGCAACATCTGTGTGTTCGGTAGGGGGGATGCACTATGAACGAATTGCACCTGTTGGTACCGCAATTGCCTGCATTGTTTTAGCTGAAGGAATTATACAAATCATTTTAATAATTTGTGCTAAACACAGTTTGCACAGAAAAATTCCCGATCTTGTGGGTAAATTTATGCTAGTTAGCAGAGGATGCAGCAGACTACTACAATCTGCCATATTAGACTTTTTGCGCCGAAATACAGATGTGCACAAAAGTAGCGCAAGTGTTTAGTGAATTCACCCTATAATGATTAATCTGTGGAAAACTATAGATGCTCCCTTTCTGACACAGGATAAAAATAAATAAATAAAAAGTTAATTGTGACTTTTTATCTCACAATAAATTTTTTTCCTTTTTTCAGTTTTTATTTCCAATTATTCTTTTCAGAATTGCTAATTGATATGGCAATTCTGACTTTATCTCTCACAATTCAGAATTGTGAGAAAAAAAAGTCTGAATTGTGAGATGAAGAAGTCAAAGTTTGTTTGTTTATTTGTTTGTTTTTGAAATCCGTTGATGGAAATGGTATTCCTTTGTTACTTTTAATGTTTTGTAAAACTAAAATAATTCTGTTTTCTATTGTTTCTTTTTGTCACCTGTCATTAGTTCTAGCAAATCAAGTACATTGAGACTGTCTCAGTATTGTAATAAGCATCAACAACACTTGATCAAGCATTAATGTTCTTAATTGATTTTCTTAGGCACTTCATTACAGTTGAGCTGTCTAAAAGCACTTTTAGCATTTGATAGAATCAATTAGCCTTGTTTTCAGCAAATAAATCCATTCTGAGCTCAAACGTACTAGAGAATACTTTAGAGGAGTTCATGCTTTCACTTGAAACTTACATGTTGCTATCCAGTGACATTTTCTTACCTCCTTGACTAGTGGTTGTTTATTTATCAGGGGTATTTTGAAGGCCTTTTAGCATTTTCTGTCAGCATCTGTTCCAGGTTTGCTATTTATTTAAACTTTGGCTTTACCTTTGACCTCGGAAAAAGTGATGGCTGTTTGTTTTGTCTTAAACTTGAACTTAGACATTCCACTGGGCATTTTAAATGTACATTTCTGATCAGTATCATATTTTCCTGGTATAGAAACCAGCATACCCAAAGGAAGTACCGTTTTTATGAAAGTGCCTAAGAATTTCAAACCAAAATTTTATTTGCTGTTGACTGGTTAAAAAAAAAAAAAGTTAAAATGTTTAAGTGCACTCATAGATTGCGATCAGTGCTTATAATTTAGCACTAAACTTCACTTTTTTATAGTTGTTAATCATTTTGTGTCCTTGTGCTACAGATGACATTGCTTTTAACACACCTGGGGTCCTCTGTCTGATTTTATCAATAATTGCAACCATGTGTTTTACGTCAAACCTAAATTGCATATTACATGTGACCTGTGACTGGCATGGAATAAAATAGGTATGGACATTGCAAAATAACTGCATTTTCCCAATCATGTCATAAAAGCTTTTACAGATGAGCAAGACTAGTCCTGGCTGTAAAAAGTGCCAGTGGTACAATTTCTGTGTGTATTTCTGAAAGCAAATCAGAAATATTTGATGAATATTATCTACACACTTCCACATTCAGTCCATTATCATATCAAATAGCTAATAAAAAGACATTGTGCTTCAAACAGCAACTTTGTGTTTAATGTTTTTGATAGAAGTGATGAACGTGATTGTACCAGGCTAATTATTCCAGCACAGGAATGCAATGCATTGCAAAAATATATAATGTCATGATGTTACAGCCTTTAAAATAAAATTTTGACTAATCAAATGAATAGAGAATGAAATGTTCACAGTCTATCTTTGAATAACAATGTGCACTTCATATACGGTAATCCGTCTTCTGCACGTCACTCCCCACATGCTTCATGCTTTTGTCTGAGATGAAATGGCTTGGGAAATGAGCACCAGACATTAATTCCTGTCGGTAAAATAGCCTTGTAGAGTAAAAAAAGTTTAATTTGTTTTATGATAGTATTGTATGTTTGGAAGTTAAAAACGTTTAATGAAGTGGACAAGGTTATCTGTCCATTCGCTGGACAGCACATGGAGAATCACTCAGTTCTATGAACAATATATATTCACAGACAAGCTTCTCATTACATTTCCAGCCAACAGTTCATGCAAACCAATTTCAATATTTGAGTGTTAGGACCTTCAGATAAGACAGCCTTGTGGTTTTCACGTTTCAGATTATATGGGATAATACAGTACATTAGAGCCCTGCTGAATCACGGCCACAGGAAGTAGCTAATGAATCAGTAATTATTTTGTCCAATATAATTATCCCCCCCCCCCCCCCCCCCCCCCACCCCAAAACTCCTCTGTAATA
>NW_015506302.1:114754-125507 GCF_001515645.1 Sinocyclocheilus grahami | reverse complement strand
CCCCCCCCCCCCCCCCCCAATAGTAAGCATAATTTGCTGAATAATTTGTATATGTTGAAGGTCAAATCTGGTAAAAATCTATATTTAAATCTAGAGAAATAGCAATGTTCAATTTGTGAACTGTTTTAAGTCAGTTCTTCTCAGTAAATCAGTTGCTAAAAGTTTGTAAAACATGTTGTGGTTCTCAAATTCAACATACTTGTTCACTGATCCAGTCGTAGTGGTTAACAGCTCACTAGAAGGGAAGGAAATCCGTCTTCAGTCTGTTCCTGACACAAAGCCATATTGTATGAGTTTATAATACTTGAATATATCGATAGTTCCATGAAGAGGCTTTTAACATCCATATGAGGTTTCACGCCGGAGGAACATTTAAATATAGTTCCGATAACTACTGGCGGAAGTAGCCGGTTTTTGGTGTGTTCTACCAGGAACTACCAGTGATGTAAGTGTATTATGATTGGCCGAACACATGCCATGTGAACACCAGAACCTTCCATTTTTAAAAAGCCATGTAAACACACAGCTCCTGAATACTTATTCCATGAACTAACTCCATGAACATGAAAAACAGTGATAGACTTACCGACATGACAGTCCAGGCATTTCTCTGTCCTCCATCCTCCAGTTGTTAACTTTGTTGAATGGCGTGTTTAAATTACGTCGGCTTAAGCCACTTCAGAGTTCCTAATGACAGTGTCAAAGTAATCAGCAAAATGGTCCTAGGGGAAAATTTTGTTCCCAGGGGACTGTCCTTGTGGCTGGTTTGTTTCATTGAATGGTTCTTTGAAGAATTCAAAACAGTCCTTCCATTGCATCGCTTTGAAACCCCCCGTTTTAGAACCTTTCATTTTTAAGCGTGTAAGAACCACTTCTATACATTTCTGGTGTTTTTGCCAAAAAATAAGTAATTTGGGTTTGGAATGATAAGAGCGTGTAAAGCGAGTAAATAATGACAGAATTTTCATTTTTGAGATTAAAATTATGCACGCCTCAATAAAAAATGGAAAACCTCATACCCTTTTTGGAATGTGCTGTAGATGTGAGTTCCCATCAGTTCCAGTGCCATGTTTCAGGATTTTTTTCTTTCACAATCTGTGATGGTGTATTTTCCAAATACAAATTATCCTCAAATATATCAGAAACTTTGGTATATATGACTGAACGTTTTATATATGTGAGTTTTACAGTTTACCTCATATATATATATGTTTTTTGTAATGGGGCTGCTTCTTTCCACGTCCACATTTTAAAATATGAATAATTTTCTGTGGCATGTTGTTTAGTAGTTTCATTATTTTCCTTACAAGAAGCATTGCTTTCTCATCCACATGTACAAGGAAATTAAAATGATGTTGATCACCTGACTGTCATTTCCATGCTTAGTTTGAATAATCAACATCATATTCAGGTTTGAATATGCAATCGATGTTAAATGAATAACAGCACTGAAAGTGATTATAATTTTACAATGGCACTATGCAATAGCAATATGCAATAGCAAATGCAGAGTGCTATCAGTGATCATTTTCATTTAATGATTTTTTTTTTGGCCGTAATTTCAAAACCCTTGATCGTATGGAGTTATTAAATTGACTGGTTGATTATTCAAAATAACAGCTGTATTCAGTAAATGGAAAAAGATAGAACCAATCACCACAGGTATCATGCTATAAGTGGTCATTTTCATTTCACTTTTCTTTTTTTTTTGCTGCAATTTCCTTTGATCATATTGAGTTATTGATTATTCAAAATAACAATTATATTCTGCATGGTATTCAGTAAAGGCTGCCCAGGTTGGCTGGGCTGTGCTTATTTTCTTACATAAATACATTAAATGCAATATTATTAAATATATACTTATGATGGTATTATTGTTGTTTTTCCAAAACATTATTTGAAAATTAATTATTTTTATTTTAAATATTTATATTTATCTGGTAGTTTGCACTGTTAAATGCTCTACACAAACCCAATGTGTAGTTTATGATTTTTTTTTCACAAACAATACACTTCTCTCACAAGTGGTCCTTCTGGTCCATCTGGTTTGCGTCCAATATTTTTCAAATTACAAAGGAAGAAAGGTGGCACTTGATAAATATATCGTTTTGGACTGAGGCCACAATGTTGTTTCTCTAATCACGTACTTCCTCTGTGTAATGAGGTGTGAAGAGACTAAATATTTGGTGGTCCCAAAATGTGCTGTTCAGATCAGAAGATTTACAATAATATGAATGTAATCAACAGCAGATATTCCGGTCTATTATTAAGTCATGGCTGGTACTCCTTTAACATCCTAGAGTTGCTCAATTCAACACTAATATTACTTTTAGTAAAACTTCATGAGGGGTAGCAGAACTTTTAAGAGTGACTTGTACCGAGTCATATTATTTCTGTCAGGACCAGTGTTGACCAAGTTACTTCCAAAATGTAATACATTATATATTACTAGTTACTGTCTTTTGAAAGTAATTAGTTACATTACAATATTACTGTCTCTGAATTGTAATGCATTACACTACTTTTGAGTTACTTTCACCAAAATATCCACAGAAGTATTATAAAATGCCAAAATGTAGTTTATTGCTGCTCAATCTACATGCAAATTTGAACGGTTTCAGAAGAAAACAAGAATGGAAAATATAAGTTGCTGAACAAGCCAAAACGAATTAGGCTAATCAGTGGCTGCGCTAGGGCGGGGCTTGACGGGGCCCATCAGAAACTTTGCTTAGACCGGCAAAGTCTAAGCAAATCCCCCCCCTAAAAAAAAAGCCTAATATGTGCCCTATAAACTGTTGATATTATGGGGCGGGGTCAAGCAACACAAGCAAGCAACGCGCAAACTGCACAAGAGTTATGCCGGTGAACGTCAGTCAATTCACTATCGAGAAAGTGAAAGTAAAAAAACTGACAGAGCTTTCTAACGCTGCATTAACGGACATCAAGAGACAAAATTACTTCAGTATAGGCTGATGATGGTATATATCTGTCTTAAATTATTCCCTTAATATTTCTCTTGTGGCCCGTATAGTGAAAAACATGAGAAGAAACGTATTTCGCGTTAAACAGCTGCTCTTAATTTTCATTGATGACTGCAGTGTTAATAATTTTAATTATAGGCCTATAATTCAATTGTATAAATTAATAGACCTGTTTAAAAAACATTCTCAATGAGGAGCAGCCTAAACTAATAGTCTAATTTTTAATTATCCTCACAGCGCGCCATATGGCGCGGAACGGCATAGTCATATAGACTCAGGGGCGCGGGAAGATGTTTTCGGTTGGGGGTGCTGTGCGTGTCCGTGTTGGGTGAAGGGGGGGGGGTTCACTTACGTCGGTGCTCGTGCTGGGGCTGGTGCTTGGATGCCGATTTTTTGGAAAGCTTTTGCTGGGATGGCCATTTAAAAAATTCAAAAATTTGATTATCTCCATTATCTCCTTGTATTAAAGTTAATCTTGTTCGCATTCTGTACAGTTCATGTCTGATAGCGTCACGTGTTCGTGAGGATTAGGCTAATCATCCCATATAGGAAACATCACAAGTAAAATTAATCATGTTTATAAAGATAAACATGGGTTTATTATAGCCCACTTACAATTTACATTTCAGAGATCATTACAAATAAATTATTAAATGCTAAAACTGAATAAATTTAAATAAACAAACTTTGCATTGCATTTGCAACCATGTGAAAACAGTACCCCTACTTCCCGCGTCCCTGTATAGACTATGATTTAATAAAAACAGAATTTGTTATTTTTAGTTAAACGTAATTTTTGTTGCTTGTCTGCGCTCGTCCGCCGCCTTTTTTCTCTTCTCCGACCCTGCAGCTTTCTCCGATAGCTTACGGTTAGTGGCCCCAGTCCAGGTGTTTGCAGGTTTTACTCGTGCTATTTCTCCATGTTGAGAGTTTGGTGTCGCACATACTGCACCTTATTATGCATTCTTATCCTTTTCTCCGATTAACTCAAAATAACAGGAGTGTGTCCATCTCACAAATGTAGAATCCGTCTCTGCAGTCATCTCAACCATTTAATTCCAGCAACTATTTTACCCGCAAAATTTTTCTCTGGTGCTGTTTTGTGGTGCTAGTAATATGTTGTTGTAACTTGCATTACTGAGATTGTAATGAGTAATAATATTACCCAAATTTAATTAGTAATGCGTTATATTACTGCGTTACAGCAAAACTTAATATACTACTGTAATATTATTACTTTTGTAATGCGTTACTCCCAACACTGGTCAGGACCACTATTGTCAAAGATGATTGACAATTAGCATACAGTTTGGATTGGCGGTATGGTTCCGTTCTGGGCAAGAACTCCCTGTGCATCCATGCAGCCTAGCAGGGATGAGAGC
This sequence comes from Sinocyclocheilus grahami, assembly GCF_001515645.1. Lineage (NCBI taxonomy): Eukaryota > Metazoa > Chordata > Actinopteri > Cypriniformes > Cyprinidae > Sinocyclocheilus > Sinocyclocheilus grahami. The sequence goes on along the minus strand of NW_015506302.1, from coordinate 121,144 downwards.
AGGGAGAGCAGCGATAACCTGCCCAGGGTAAACAGAACAGAACCAACATAAATGTATTGCAGATATCGTTAAAGTTCAATAATGTTATGTACACATTTTAGAATTAGTCTGATTCAAAGGATAATCAGAAGGCTGAATCCTGACAGATAGAGGAGGAGTTGGGGATGGAGAAGGGTAATTAGCTATTGAGCAATGCGAAAACTGCTGATACTACTGCGGGACCTTATATATGAATACTTAGGTGTCGTATTCCCATAGGTTGATGGGGATCAGCTGAGAGTCAGCTGATGTGAGCTTGACTAATGTGACCTGCCAGAACTAACGCTAAAGCTTGATATGTTTGATGTTATATATGCTCCTTGACAACTGCCATTGAGATGAATGGGAACGCTAATGGATAGTATCTCCTGATATTATACACATCTTTGATTAAATTTTTGTCACTGAAAGACTTGACAAGTGTAGGCTGAAATAATATCAGTTTTAATTAAACATGTTAAATAATATACTTAAAGCAAAACATGCAACAAACTTTTTGTCCAGCTTATTTTCGGCTTCGCTTGTCATGAGAGCTTTTACCTCAAAAAGCCTCAACATAACAGATGCTGCAGCTATATGTGAAAGATGCAATTTTTAAGAAATAAGTGAGATATTAACCAATCAGATATTTTAAACTTTGACTTGGTTGTTCACCAAAGTCTCAGCAATCCTGCCTGACATCTTATGTCACAAACCACTCCTTCTTACAAAGAATAGCTGCTTGAAATGATGATTAGAGTAATTGCCTAAATGCAGTTTAAAACTAATGAAGATGATCGACAAGTGCATTTTTAAGGTTTTTTTCCCGTCATATTTAGTCCAGCTTCAAATAGGGCTAGACCACTTCACTCTTATGATGTGGAGTGGCTCACATTGCTGAACATGTGATCATCATGTGGGTGCTTTATCTGTTGTGGTCTATGGAGAAGCAATTACAGTGATTTACTACAGACATTGATTAAGCTTAATTGAGCATTATGACACTCTATCAGGGAAGTGTTAATGAGAGGTTGTCGTCATGGCATAATGTGAAATCAACTATTGAGCTCTTGTAACTGATGCAGTGATTAAAACATACAGCATTGATTTGACCTCAGTGTTCAAAAGTTCAAACTGGGATTTTAAATGTGTATTTTTTTTGTACGTATTTAAAATGTGTATACATTTATATGTGAACTTATTATATTTGTGTATGTATTTTAAATGTACATATGTCATTTTTTAAATTCATTTTTACAGTTTAATATTTGATATATGCAAATTTACCACCATACTGAAAATAACTCAATTCTGGTCCACTGCTAGTTTAGTTGGTAATGCTATTGGTTTGATAACATTGTTAACTCTCAATAACTCCATTGTTTCACCATATGGGCAATGCATGCTACATTACGTAACTTTTATATGCCCCTTTTAGTTCGTGTCTAATATCAATGTTTTCTGACATAACTTTATATTAAAGCCTATAAAAGAAGTTTCACATTAACCTTTAATTGAGTTTTTCTCTAAATGTTATTCCAAAAATAATCCTGCTAGGTTCCTACTAAAATATTTTGCACTGAAATAGGAGCTTTGATTAATGATGCATGAGTTTCAAGCAGTACAGCCCCCTTCACTGGACCATCATAGGAGAAATCTAATATTGAACACATGGTAACAAACTTAAGGTATTGGGCAGTAAACAGTGACTGTGCCTCCAGCACCTCCATATTTGTAAGGGAACTGTCAAAACGCACATCGATTACTGATTCATATGTTACTTTCTGACCTGACCAATTCTTTGCTGCAGCTGAAGAAAAGGTTTATTTGGTAATTTATCATGCTTCTTGATGATTTATTTCTTGCGAATGCATTCAGGTTTGTATGGTCTGTGAGTGGTGAACAGAAGATGTTATTTTGGCAACCATGTCTAACTATGTATAACTGTTTCATTTTGTGGGAGTCCTGTCAATGAGCCATAGAAGATTAACATATGTGTCTTGTGAATTTATGGACATAACAGCAGTAGTTAGTAGCAACGGTGTTGATTCAGATGCTTTAAAGCTTCTCATAGTTTATTCATGCCCTATGAGTCATGTCTCAAAAAACAAATCTACCAATTTGAATATGATGATTGTATTTCTTCTTTGATCGAGCTGTAGATGGATGACTGTTCTCTATCCACATACAAAGTTTGGAGCATTCGTTCTTTCGGCTGCTGAGAGGACCCTGAAGCGTGTTGTTACTGGATGGATCAGGCCAGCAGTACGTCAGCTCTTTAAAATGAACTGCAGGAAGTGAAGGCTGCACGAACATCACGTACACCTGCTTAGATCAATACCTGTGAACTTCTGCAGACCGACATATACAGGGTCAATGATGTGACACAAATTTCTTTGCCTCCATTTAAAAATACATTTGAAATGCTATTTATACAAAAATAACCTCTTCTAAGATATTTTCAAATGCTGAATTAAAATTGTGAAATTAATTAGAATTGTATTTGTAGGGCTTAAACTCAAAGATTTTTTTCCCACTTTTTACTTGGTTATGCTACATTTTTATTTAAAAATGTACAAAACCAACATGAATTGAAAATAAAAAGCAACATTTCTTAGAACTTGGCATTTATGTTTAATTAATTAATTTTTTTTATATTTCTCCTTTTTATGATCTCAGACTTAATTTTTCATTGATCATTGTTTATATGGATGCACTGACCCACATACACAACATTTGTTTCCATAATCTCCAAGTTCTATAGTCAGGAACCCATACAATTTATTTTAAAGGGGTCATATGATGCTGCTAAAAAGAACATTATTTTATGTATTTGGTGTAATGAAATGGGTTTAAGGTTAAAAACACATTATTTTCCACATACTGTACATTATTGTTTCTCCTCTATGCCCCGCCTTTCTGAAACACGTCGATTTTTACGAAGCTCATCGGTCTGAAAAGCTAGGTGTGCTGTGATTGGCCAGCTATCCAGTGTGCTGTGATTGGCCGAATGCCTCAAGCGTGTGACAGAAATGTTACGCCCCTACCATATTGTGATGCCCTGTACGGCCGGAGCGTAACATAAAACCATGTCTGCATGATCGGAGAAATGACAAACAACAAGTGCTACTCTACACTGCCCAAAAAACTTGCGTTTGAATGGTCAGTTCAATTCTTTAAATATAAAAAAAACGCACTTACAGTCTGTGAGTCAGAACAGCCGGCATTGTAGTCTACTCTACCAGGATCAGTAAACAGTCCTCCATAAAATGTGCTGAATCTGAATATTTGGGTTAAACTGTTCTGGAACAGTGTTGTAAATACAGCTTAATCACTGATTTCTAGTCGTGTCGTTTTTTGGAAGGCCAAGCAAAGTAGTTTTGCTTTCACAACGAAAAAGCGTCACACACCTAGAGTATGCTCTGTGGCCTAGAGTATGCGGAGGCCGGCTTGAATGAGCAGAGGTGGGCAGGCTTGAGAACGGCGTGGATGGCGGATCTGACGAAGGAGCGTCCGGCGGGCTTGCGGCAACCACATGTGACGACCCCGGGCTGGACTCCGCTTCGTCCACGGTAAAAGCCGATCCGGCGATCGACAGCGCGAAGTTGATGTATTTCCTCAGTGACCAGCACGGATCAGCTCCAGGCATGACAAAGTGAATATCGTCCTCTTTTGGAAGGCCAACCAAAGTAGTTTCGCTTTCACAATGAAACACAGCGCCTTCACGACATGGCGACGGCGGCAACAATACTACAGCGAGAATAAAAGTTACACCTTCTTTCTTTGTGTGAACATTTGGGCGGCGTTATGCAAATCTTCCCACATCGTGATGTAGACATGTGGGGGTGTGTTAGAACGAGCCATTTTAGGTAGGTGTGGCTGACTCTTAACTTTTATAAAGAATATCTCTTTGGATTTGAGACTTTAGTCTTTGCAACTTTACAGATCTTCTTTATGCACCAAGAGCTTGTAACACTCCAAAGAGAAAGGAAAAATTGAAATTGCATCATATGACCCCTTTAAAACCATATACGCAAAAATATCCAAATAGCTGTGTGTGTGTGTGTGTGTGTTTCTTCTTCTTCTTCTTCTTCTTCTTCTTCTTCTTCTTCTTCTTCTTCTTCTTCTTCTATTTTATTGGCGCATACCAGAGCAAATGCTCCAGTGTGATTGAATCTTGTCTGAAATGTTTTCCTCCGTGTCTGTGGTTGCATGGTAAAACAAGATGCTCTGAAATCCTTGTGAAGTGTTTCAACTTAAATTAATTTTAAACATTTACTTAGCTTTACACACATCCTAACAGTCTTTACATAAGAGATTTCCGCACTAGCATATCCTCAATGTCTCTGAAGTTTCAGTACGCTGGTAATTCAGTAGTTGGTAAGACCTGTTGTCTTCTCTCCCGGTGAGACTTTAGTGGGCTCTATGATTGGTTTATCCATTCTCCTCACCGCATCGTTGGATCTATGCTGATCTCATTCAGCAATCTCATTATTTCTAAATCGGCCTCCCAAAGACTATCCTCAGCTCTTTGTATACTCTTCACACAACTCCTCCATTCACCTCAGCTGAGCCATCCACACATACCATAAATTCAGTCTTAAATCTGCTCTTTTCATCTCTTCGGTCGCCAGGACCAGTGATGGGTGGACTGTGTTGTGGAATAATTGCGTGCTGGTACTGGTCCAAAGCACACATACTTTTTCAGCTTATAAGGACTGCATTTTCCCTCCTTGTTCGTGACCCTGTAGTGGATGATTGGAAGGCAGTGAACTCCTCTAGAATAACAGCAGCAATCAGGAAGCCCCTGTTAACCCTTGCACTGGCCGCTCTGCTCTGAGCAGAAACCCACATGATGGATGATGGCCTACCTGCTTTTGAAATGACATGTGAGGGGAGATCCGAAATATCTGAAAAACAAGTTTTGATTGTTTCAAGCTGCATTTTAAGTGGATGCCAAATAAGAACAAAAAAAGACAGGCAAAATGCCACATTCAACATCCATTATTAAAATAAAATAAATTTAGAAAAAAATTTTTTTTTCAAACATTCTTTTGTTACGTATTTTTTCACTTTACATTTAAGTTTTGTCCACATAATGCACTTTGAATTCCCCAGTCAGCCAGAGAACAAAAGAAGAAAGGCCTTCCTCAAGGCAAGTCTATTTAAACTCAGTACGCAGACAAAACTACTGCTATCAAGCTTTATAACACGCCATCATGATTGTGGTATGTAAGGTTCCTAGTGATTAATGATCGAACGATTACAGGCACTAATGATTAGCACTTTAATTATTGCTGTGAAATTGTTCCTGCTGATGAGGATTTGATGAAGCCTCTCATGTTCATACAGACAATAGCAAATTTCAGTGTTGGTACACTTTGCCACATTTTTTCCCTTGTGCATTTGGTTGTATGAGCAAATTCACAAAGTCGTGATCCAAATATTTGGAGCCTCATTTATAAAGCACACATAAGATCAGATTCATACGGAAGTTCTAAGCGGCCATGCATTATTTTTTTTTCCCTTCTTGTTTTCTCGTTATAACGACTTATTTTCTCGTTATATCGACGTAACGAGAGTTGTTTTCTCGTTATAACGACTTAATTTTCTCGTTATATCGACATAACGAGAGTTGTTTTCTCATTATAGCGACTTAATTTTCTCGTTATATCGACAAAACGAGAGTTGTTTTCTCGTTATAACGACTTAATTTTCTCGTGATCTCGACATAAAAAAGTTGTTCTCTAAGTTACAAAACTGCGCCAACAGGTGGCACTATTGACCTGAATATAACTGATGGGGTGTTGTAGGCTATGCTGTATGTTCACTTTACTGTACGCGTTTGGGATAGAATAGGACCTACCTCGTGATCGCTATAATTTGTACAGTATTGTTCATTAGGCTACTGACATTTAATTCATTCATAAATGTTAAATGCTTGAATCAATATGACTATTTTGTGTATTAAGTTCTTGCTAGATGCAGTTATAACGAGAAAACAACTCTCGTTATGTCGATATAACGAGAAAATTAAGTCGTTATAACGAGAAAACAACTCTTGTTATGTCGATATAACGAGAAAATAAGTCGTTATAACGAGAAAACAACTCTCGTTATGTCGATATAACGAGAAAATAAGTCGTATAACGAGAAAACAAGAAGGAAAAAAAAAATAATGCATGGCCGCTTAGAACTTCCGTAAATTCATCTTACGGTGAAAGTGAGGAACAGTCAGGATTTATAAAGGCATGAAATGACATGACATGAAATTTTCTTGTGCATATTAATAATTAATAATCTATGTTGCACTTTTTGAAAAGATAAACAATCACAACATGTATTCATCACAATATGGATTGTGCATCATTG
>NW_015506302.1:102282-114690 GCF_001515645.1 Sinocyclocheilus grahami | reverse complement strand
GGGGGGGGGGGGGGGGGGGGGGATTCAAATAATAATAATGTTTTGTGTGTATGGACGTTTTATAAATCGTCCGCCTGAACATTTTGGAAATATTTGTACTTTTCAAATTTATACTTTTATTTTATGCATGTCTTTTCCTTTGAAGACACTTTAGCCCAGGTTCTTCCAGGAGTGTCTCTGTAATTTGCTTTGGATAAAAATTTCATACAACATATGAAATCAGTGCCAAATGATTCCACGTTCTATTTTGGGGTAGATTTATCGCACTGATTGTAAGAGAAGGTTACAACATACATTCAATTTGAGTAGATCTATGTACCTTTATACTCCACAGTATTGTGCTCTGATGTAATGGGTGACTAAGTTATAAACGCTTGTGTGTTGGGTAATTGATATATCTGATGTTTCTTATCCAAGCGATTTACTGTAGATTAATTACAGGGACTGTTCCCCTGCAGCATCTTGAGTTACATTAAGTGTATTTCTCAGGAACGTGGTGGTTCAAGGATTTAACATCCTCCAATTATGAGCTTTAATTTGCAGTTGCATCACCCTAGATAAGCATTGTTAAGTAATGTTAACAAGATTAGGATCCTCACATCTTCCTCCTATCTGTATCCTTTCTGTTCTGTTTGTGTACTTTCCTTTCTCATCCTTTTCTCTATCCTTTCCTCTCGCACCATTTTCATTCTGTTCATTTACTTTCCTCTCGCAACCTTTCCCCTCATGCACCTTTTCCATTCTGTTTTTTCCTTTCCTCTTGCAGTTTCCTTTTCTTTTTCCTTTGCTCTCACACCATTTCCATTGTGTTTCTTTCCTTTCTCACCCTTTATTTTCAGTTCCTTTCCTCTTACACCCTTTTCTTTTTCTTTTTCCTTCTAATTTCCCCTCACATTATTTCCAATTTGTTCTCTTTCTTCTTGAATCCTTTCATTTTATCCTTTTCTCTCACACCATTTCCATTGTTAATTCCTTTTCTCTTACACACTTTTCTTTTTCCAGTTCTTTTCATTTCCTCTTCTACCGTGTATTTTCCTTTCCTTTTGCACAATTTCCATTGGTTTTTTTAAAATTATTATTTCCTCTTACATCCTTTCCCTTTCCTCTCCACTTGCACCATTTCCATAATTTTTTCCCCCATTCCCTTTACACCCATTTCTTCTGCATTTTCCTTTTCAATTCCTCTGGCATAATTTCCATTCTGTATTTTTTCCTTTCCTCTTGCAACCTTTCCAGTTGTTTTCCTGTTGAACAATTTCCATTTTTCCATTTTCCTTTCCTTTCTTCTTGTACAATTTCCATTCTTTCCTTTCTTTCCTTTCTTTCCTTTCCTTTCCTTTCCTTTTCTTTCCTTTCCTTTCCTTTCCTTTCCTTTCCTTTCCTTTCCTTTCCTTTCCTTTCCTTTCCTTTCCTTTCCACCCCACACCCGTTTCTTTTGCATTTACCTTTTCAATTCCTCTGGCATCATTTCCATTCTGTATTTTTTCCTTTCTTCTTGCACCCTTTCCAGTTATTTTCTTGTTGAACAATTTCCATTTTTTCCATTTTCCTTTCCTTTCTTCTTGTACAATTTATTTCCTTTCATTTCCTTTCCTTTCATTTCCTTTCCTCTCCACCCCTCACCCTTTTCTTTGCACAGAGGTACAAACACCTACAAAAGCATTTTGCATTTTTTTTGTTTTGTTTTTTCCTCTGAGAATCAAAGACTGCTAATGCATGATGACAGTCATCTTCATGTATGTCAATGTATATAAAATTGAGAGGCAGCTCTTGCACATTGTGAAGACACAGCAGAACTCAAACGTGCCGCAGGAGTGGTTAAAGGAGATGGTTTGATCTTCTTGAAGTGGTGAAAGATCCTGTTTATTCCTCTTCCAGGAAGTGGAGTGGTGACAAGATGTTCTTCGGTCTTGATTGCTCTTCACCATCCCATTATGACTGTCGTCACTGCCTTTCATTACTCAAGATGTTTTCAGAGTGATTTATCTTCTTGTACTTCCTAAAAACAAAAATGCAGGAAGATACATACAATAGTTTTTTAGGTACACATTACGCATCACAGTTTTTTACAAGAAGGTACGCATGAAAAACGTGTCCGTACACTTAATTATTGTATTATCCATCTTCCTTTCAAAATGTATTCATAGAGACACAATGTCTTTCATGCCATTTAGTTTTTGTGCCATTAATTTAAATGGATACAGGGAATGTCACAGACCCCAGCTGTGCCAAACAACCTCTGGACAACATTTCTTAGAAAATACAGCATAACATGTAATGTAATGTATACACATTTTAATAATGAAATCATCACCTGTTGAGAGTGTTTTGACAATCTATTAACATGCATGAGTTGTAGTTATGAACTGACAGCCTGATCCGCTCATCTATGCTCTAAAAAGATTCTTTAATTTGATCTCAGGTCTCAAGAAGTATTGATTTCCTTGACGGATTTCTGCATGTTTTATTCCACATGGACAATTTAGTCCATTTGAATTCAAGATGGTATAGTTTTTGTTATTCTGTCTGTATGCTTTTTTGAATAAATGAAATATTTCCATTTCACTCCCCTAAGTAAAAGTTTTACTAATGAGGAGAAGCTGCTGAACACATTTGCATAATATCCATTTAGTTCTGGGTTTCGTAATCACATCCTTTACTTTGCAAAGTCTGTGTCCAACAATTAAATAGTCCATGCTTCCTTAGGGGTATGTAGCATGCTATCCTTTTATTGTTGTGTTTGATAACTTTATTTCATCATAGTTTTTTTTTTCTTTTTCTTTCTTTTTGGCAGCATTAATGAGCAATTCAAAAGCTTTTACAATTAAAGGCCATTTGCAATATTGTTATTCTGTTTATCCACAATAAAAGGCTTTGCAGAGACCTTCAGTTGTCAAATTGCTTGCAAATTCCAAACTTCGCAAAACTCAAACGCTCTCATTCTCTTGTATTCACTCATATGTCAGGATAATGTAGAGTCTGCTGGTCATTATCGTAAAATAAACTCTGACATGGAGCACTGCAGTCTTATATTACACTGAAGGGGTTTATTTTATGATAATGAATGAATGAATGTTATTCCACATATTATCTGCATATCCTGACTCCTCACCAAATAAATAAATACTGTATGTGGCCATTAAATGATCATTTGAATTGAAATTATGTTCAAATATCACCTATCTTAAAGCTTACACTAATTAAAAATAGTCCATTACAATGCACAAAACAATCAGTCTTTCAACAACAAAACAACACTGCAACAATATTGCATTAATATTATTATTAAATACCTCTGAGGTCATTTTCCCTATACAGTCGATAACTGAGATGCTAGATGGCACCAGTTTTGTTTGTCTGAATCAAGAGCCAGAGTTCACGTGTCATATGAGAGACATGGAAGTGCCAGTTAATCAGATGAGCGGTTTGCCATGGACGATTGTGAAAATTAGGAAATAACTGACTGCTAGATGGTGCAGCTGACCAATCAGAATCAAGTCAAGTCACCTTTATTTATATAGTGGTTTATGCAATACAGATCGGGTAACACTTTATAATAATTTTCATTAATAAATCATTAACAAACATTATACAATGCTTAATGGATAATTAGTTAATATATATTTAAAGAGTTAGAAACGTGGGATAATGTTTGCTAATAAACTTATTAAACAGATAATGTTCAAACAAATCATTATTTCATGTAAGTTAAAATGCTTACAATGACATTAAACTTTCAATTCCATATTATCAAGCACTTATTTTAAATGATTTTAAGATATATTATACAATTATTAAAAGCTTGTGTTAATGCACAACACTTTTGCTGCTATTGAGGTGTGATATATGGTTAGGGACAGGTTTGGTGGTTTGGGTAGGTTTAAGGGTCGGTTAAAGGGTTGGTTAAAGGGTCAACAGTGTACAGAGGTCAATTTGATTACTATAAGGGAACACAGTTCAATCTGTTTATATTATATTATTTTGATAAATGAACAAGTATTTTCTTTTAACAAATGATTTGTTTTCTCATGTTATTTATAATTCAAGGAATATCCTGTTTAATGATATACTGAAGAGCAGTATACTAATGTGAGTGTTGAGACAATAAAAACATTTTTGCACCAAAATTACAATCTGTTATGTCTTTAGCAAGCATTTAGCTAAACTTAACCAGCCACCCTTTACACAAACCTTGTTACATTAGCTAAAAGTCCAATGCACATAAAGATACTAAATGATTAGTAATCGTTTATAAACATTTACAAATGATGAATAGTTTCAACTTCAGATTGGCTACTGCAAAAGCATGAACAAATGATTAATAAATGATTAGTAAAGATGTGTGAATAGGGTCAATTCAGGTCTTTCGGGAGACTTTTTGCCATTGAGATGACTGCTCATAAAGGCATTAATGATTAGTAAACATTTATAAACATTTGCAAATGATGAATCGTTTCCATTTTAGATTGGGTACTGCAAAAACATCAACAAATAATTCATAGATTATTTGTTAAGATGTGTAAATAGAGGTCTACACCACAAACAAAGACCAACAAATGAAGATCAAATGAACTGAAAGTTTACTAATATTTGTAAACAATTAAATTGACATTAAATAATCATATGTTCATCATTAGGTAGTGTTTAGTAAGTTCATTAGTAAACATTAACAAGAACATTATCTAATATTTTCTAGCTATGTGAATATATATTAACTAATGATCTTTTAAGAATAATGTTTGTTAATGATTTATAAATGAAAGTTATTATAAAGTGTTACCACAGATTGTTCTAAAGCAGGAGGGGGGCAATGACTCAAAAAAGTAATGATGACAAATTCCAATTCTGCTGTTAAAGCAGCTCTAAAAAGACAATAGTGTTGATTTTCTTCTCAAGTCAGTTCAGCGTTGATTCAGTTTAGTAACAGTGTAAATTCATAATTTTACTTCAGTTATAAGCAGCTCTACAGAAAACAGTAGTGTTGTTATTCATCTTGAGTTGGTTGAGTGTTGATTCAGTTCAGTTCAATAGCAGCGTCAATGCTGCAAATTAATCAATTATGACATATGAATAAGACAGGCAATGTCATGATTCAGCTCAATTCAGTTCAAGTTTTGTCAGTGCAGTCAAATCAATAATATTACTGAATATTATGTGTCTTTTAAACTCCAACTAAGCAAGCCAAAATCGACAGTGGCAAGGAACCCAAACTCCATCAGGTGACAGAGATGGAGAAAAAAACCTTGAGAGAAACCAGGCTCATCCGGGGCCTAAATGAATGGACATGGTGTGGTTTACAATTAGTGGATTGATATGATTCAAAAAGTCCTCCTGACAATAGATGGGAAGGAAGAGTTGTAGTCTATCCAGCAAGGTGAAATATGTTAGAGTTAGAGCTGCCATTTAGCCAGTAGTACACGACTGGTTTACTCCAGAGAGCCGTGTAATAAGTCATAGTCACACACATACAGTATAGTATATTAATTCTTTTACTCTTATATCCAAATCCAGTATTACCCTGTAAGATCTCATAGGGCAGGGTCATGATATTTTTCCCCTGTCTTCGTCAATATTGCCTCTGCCAGCAGCTAACCTCCATAAAAGTGTCAGGCTGACTCATCACAGTTGCCTTCACTGTTTTATCACCACATTAACTCAACTCCTTAATCAAACCCCCGCTGGGCATTGAGACTTCAGACTATACTGCAAATAGTGTTACAGAAATAGCAAAAACTCCATTTGCTCCCAAAGCCAAACATTTACTCTGGTATCTTACCTTTGTTAAGTGTTTAAAAGTGTGGATGTTTTGCCAACCTCCATAAAACCTCACACGGAGAAGGACTTACATTGTGAGTCTACGTGTGATATTTATTGCTTGCTCAGGTTAGTTAATTAACATGAGCTAATACAACATTTGCTGTGTAATCCTTTTAAATGTGCAAAACAGAAGTTTTACATAATGAATTTTTTGAAACTACATGAATAATTTTTGCTGGTGTAAATACATAGCAGTATTGCTAAACCCAAGTAGGGAATTTCCAGTACTCAGCATGCTTTTTAAGGGACTGGACGGGGAGAGGAAATATCAAAATGAAATGCTATTTTCTCCGTTTTCAAGCAAGATTGAAAATGACAAGACTTGTTAGTTGCTTGTCTGTTATGTTGCGGTTAAAAGAGTTTCCATCAGATTATGTGTCTTGGTAATTACAATTGTAGAGCTGGTGCTTATGTAATTTGTGCTTGTGCAATTTTATTGACAACTTCCAATGATTTTTTTTTTCACCATTGAGTTATGTGAAATATATGCTGAATGTTGCTTTGTTCAGAAATAAATTGCATGTATATGTCAGTTGGGACTAACTAGTCATTCCTTCCTTGCAATTTCCACCCACACCTAACGCTATCAGGATGGGAATAATAAAGAATTAAACATTCCTGGTTCATTAACAATTCCATGAACACTTCTTTTATTACTTTCAACAAGGAATAATTATTTTTTTATAAAATAAAATCCATTCATTGCTATGTTATGAGACAATTTGAATAATTATTAAATTGAAAACTGTTCACAGTTAAATTCACTAAAATGAACCAACTCGTTCATTTGTCAGTTTACACTGTTTAACTCTTTTTAATTCACTTAAATGATCCAACTCATATTGCAATCACAATGGTCAAACTAGTGTTGGGCGATATGCTCCATAGTCATATCGTCCTATCGTCAGCCTGTGAGATCGCCGATACACAATATTATCATGCTAATTTATTTAACTATTTACTTACTTATTTTCATAGCTGGAGAGTGAACCAACACCAGGGTCGTCAAATTTTAATTGGGGGATTATTATTGGCGCTTTCCATAGAAATCTGTGTGTTTTTACCCCTCCTGGCTATATATTTTTGTAATAAAAATAAACTTCTGTTTAATAAACTTGGTACCGATAAAAGCTTAACATTATTTACCTTAGCCTACCTTTGGGGTCTTTGCTATTATATTCCAATATCATTATGGCTCAATAAGCTATAGTTATAGATTAAGAGCAGTTGTTTTAGTACAGATGGCTGGCTGCTGTGTTTAATAATTTATGTTCCATAAATGCATTGTCTGCTGGTTTGTTTAGCTATTTTTCAGTACACCATATTAAGTATGCCACTTAATACTGTAAGACTGAATTGACACCTGACCACACTTGTGGGTTTGCTACTGTTGAATATAAAAATGTGTAGAAGGGTAAAAACATGCCAGGCAGACATAAGTATGATGTAAGCAACACAGCTACAACAAATACAATTGATAATGGGTGTGTTAGATTTATAGTGTGCAAATAATCAAGCACTGACAATAATCAGTCATACTGGCAGCACCGAGTGGCCCCCAAATAAAATTCTGCTTAAGTCCCCATAAAGGCTTGAGCCAGCCCTGACTTCAACACAACTAATGTTATTGCATCTTGCTCAATTCATTTAGTTTTTCAGCTGTGCAAGGTGTTTGAGTAGAGTTCACAGTTGAATCTTAAGAAGACCTATTTCCTGCCAAGTGCGTGCCAGTTGCCAAAAGGAGACAATGCTACAATGCTTCCTACATGCACAAGTGCATCACTGTCCAATTTATTTGGCACGGTCGACAGCAACATCCAGTTACACCTTTAACAGAAGCTGTATATCACATTTCCGGAGCTCTGTTCTTTTAATAGATCGACATCTCTGGAGAGAGCCGATGCTTGATGTGCTGCTCTCCTCAACCCGTCTTCCTGGCTGTCGCACAATTTCAGCTTGAATCGTGATGGCCAGGAGTGTTTTGTCTTTTGAACTGGTGGCATATGTTTTGTTCCGACACTTGAGTTCAGCTACAGTGTATTTAGTGTCCAAGACACTAGCAGAATCAATAGAAACTCCATATTCTTCAGAGAGGCATGCATCTGAGGCCTTCTGGTGAAGTTGATTTGCTGAGCTAGGTGTTTTTGAAATGTGTTTGGAAGTTGGTGTGAGGTAAAAACATTTTCTCAGTGAAGCAGAAGGATGTAATGGCGGAGGGTAAAGAAGGATCTTTGTGAATTAATCACTTTGATTAATTACCACTTGTTTGTAGCCATTGATTTGCCTTTTGTACATGAAACTCCAATAAATAACCATAAAAGAAGCTTAGAACAAAGTAGTTAACTCTAAACAGCCACAGATGCTTTCTTTACTAGTTATTAGTTTTAACAGCATAAAAAATTATTAATTTTGCTCATTTGAGAATGTGTTTAGGAACAGGAAAATCACTGGTCAAGAAGATCAGATCCAGATCCATCAATCCCCATGAGCTCATGTTTAGATTAATAGGAAGAATGGAGTATTACATGACATGTTTTACACCTTTGTAGCCATAAATCTTGAAAATATGTAATATGTCAGAAACAGCCTTGATATTTACAACCAAATAAAATAAAACAAATAAAAAGACAGATTACACAAGCATCTCCAGATGCAGTTGACCTTTTATTTGAACCTGTACATATGAATCTTTGTATATTAAATTAGAGACGAGACTGAGGCTTGTACCTTATAAAATAGTGTCACCAAGAGGTGTATTTGTGAAATGGCTCATGTGCCATAGTGAAGAATGTATCCATCTGCTGGTGACTGATGGTAGTACTGTTTCAGAACATTTGTATATATACATTGCATATTATATAAAATCAAGTGTTTGCATTTCACTGAGGCAATGAAACATTTAGTTTACCTTTAGCTTCTTTATAACAGCAACATGGTTCAGTCATTACACACTGCAATACATTTTTAAAAGTATTCAAAGAAGGAATTGCTTCCAGGAATTGCAACCTACATTGTTGTACAGTATGTGAGCAAGCATTCGTTATAAATCACAATGCACCATCCAGACACCATCCAGACTTTTAATAAATATAAAGAAGCATGCATGTAAATGACATCACCATAATCTAAAATGGGTAAAACATTTTTTTAAGTACTCTGTATAATTCGCTTTCTAGCTCCAAATAATTTTTTATTTTGTTTTTGTCAAGCCGTATTCCTAAATATTTGCAAGCAGTTACTCTTTCTATGTGCAAACCTTCAATTATAAGAATAGACAGAGAAGTGGTCATAGAACGGCTTCATGTAAAAATTAAGTATTTAATGTTTTTTGCATTTAAAACTAATTTCAGTTGTAATAAAGATGAAAAGTATAAAAAGAGTCCTGAAGGATTTCAACAGCTGAATAAATAATTGTTTCGTCAGCATAAAAAAGTAACTTTGCAGACATTATTTCCTTGCCTAAATCATTAATACAAATCGAAAAAGAAGTGGTGCCAGTAAAGAGCCTTGTGAGATACCCTTCTTGACTGTTAACAAGGATAAGGTGTAATTATCTACAGAAACACACTATTCTGTCCGAGTTATATCCGATAAATAGTTTTTAAACCAACTCAAGGCCATATTACCGAGGCCTATACTTTTAAGCCTCTGTAACAATAAGGCATGATGCACTAAATTGCTTGTGTCAGATCGACAAATAAAAATTTTAATATTATGTCTGAGTGCTCTTTTATTATTATTATTATTATTATTATTATTATTATTATTTATCAAAGATTCAAACACTTTTGCTAAAACCAGTAGTCTAGAAATAGGGCGATAATTATTCAAATCGGAGGGATCTCCTCCTTTTAGAAGAGGTATAACCATAGCTGATTTCCATGACGGTTGATAAACTCAGATTAAAAATCAACGCAATAGGTTTGGCAATAATATCTGCAGAAACCTTTTTAAAAACTGGATCAATTTTGTCAGACCGAACAGATTTCATATAATCTAAATCTGACAGCAATTTATTAATTTAGGTGGGCAATAGGGGTAATGTAAATAAATCTGATTTACTAAAATTAGTCGACTCACCAATTCCCTGTTCAACAATGTCCATTGAATTGCTGGTCTCTTTTATGGAACTGGCAGAAATAAAATGTCTATTAAACATTTTAACAATATTAACCTTGTCTGTAATTCATCGTTGGGTAACACTTTATTACAACTTTCATTAATAAATAATTAACAAACATTATATAATGCTTAACAGATCATTAGTTAATATAGATTCATATAGCTAGAAATATGAGATAATGTTCTTGTTAATGTTTACTAATGAACTTACTTAACATTACCTAATGATTAACATATGATTATTTCATGTAAACTGAAATGCTTAAATGTCAGTAAACTTTCAGTTCATATGATCTTCATTTGTTAGTCTTTGTTTGTTGAGTAGACCTCTATTTACAAATCTTAACAAATAATCTATTCATTATTTGTTCAAGTTTTTACAGTACCCAATCTAAAGTGGAAACTATTCATCATTTGCAAATGTTTATAAATGTTTACTAATCATTAATACCTTTATGAGGAGTCATCTCAATGGCAACAAGTGTCCCGAAAAACCTGAATTTACCCTATTCACAAATCTTTACTAATAATTTATTAATCATTTGTTCATGTTTTTGCAGTAGCCAATCTGAAGTTTAATCATTTCATTAATAAATTCATTGTAAATGTTTATAAACGATTACTAATCATTCAGTATCTTTATGTGCATTGGACTTTTAGCTAATGTAACAAGGTTTGTGTAAAGGGTGGCTGGTTAAGTTTAGCTAAATGCTTGCTAAAGATATAACAGATTGTAATTATATATACACTCTTTAAAATAAAGGTGCTTCAAAAGGTTCTTCAAGCGATGCTATAGAAGAACCATTTTTGGTTCCACAAAGAACCATTCAGTCAAAGGTTCTTTAAAGAACCATCTCTTTCTTGCCTTTTTATAATCTGAAGAACCTTCTTTCACCACAAAGAACTCTTTGTGAAACAGAAAGGTTCTTCAGATGTTAAAGGTTCTTTATGGAACCATTTGGGCAAAAAGGTTCTTCTATGGCATCGTGAAGCACCTTTATTTTTAAGAGTGTACTGTAATGATAGCATAAATGTGATTATGATGTTATGTAACAAAATAGCTGAGCAAAAGTTTAGAATAATTACTTTTTTTTTTTTTTTTTGAAAGAGAAACAAAACAAACAAAAACTATTTATTATCATTTTTTGTACCCAAAGCAGTTACATAGATGGTTCTTAGCCTTCCGTGTTACTTGACATCTGTAAATCCCATTGTGTGCCCAAATACAGATCCCCGAAGGGTAAATGAGATATACACTCACTAATGCCTTAAAGCTCTACTGAGATTAGCCTCATACTATCACTGTAGCACTGATGGATTGTGAATGCAGGAAAAAGTAAGCTTCTTTCTTCAGGCAAGAAAATATCTTTCTTCAGACACGAAGGTGCAGTTCTCCCAGGCACTGTCTCAGCAAGAGTAGATTGGATTATGTCCTGTCACCCACCGGCGTCCCCACGGGCCAGTGCTGTGGCTCAGTGATACTCTCCACCTGTGGCCCATTGGAAAACAGGATAAGCGTTCAGATTTTCATACACTCGTAGTCATCCATGAAAGCTGTTTTCTGTGCAGTTTCTGATCCATGTTGTTTTTCAACATGCCAGAGCTTTACTAAGGTCATTTATGGCAGGACAGTTGGATTAGTGGCCATGTTGGTATGTTCCTCTTCTTATAATGCTTGACATTGGCATTTCCTGTTCTCATTCTTTTAAACTGCTGAGAAGTGCAGTTTTGAGCAAAACTGGCCGTTTTAACTTGCCATCTGGTGCCTTCTTGTGAACTTAAGTTGTTTAAATAGTGTGGCGAGGATCCCGGTTCCAAATCAGCGTCGCCCTGGAAATGCGCTCCCACCCCAATCACAAACTACCGCCACCTGTGCGGGATGATTGGCGCAGCTGGAGCTCATTCCCGCAGGCCTTAAAGCCAGGAGAGAAGGCACACAGGAGGGAGGTGGAAGAGGAGCTCCAGGCGGAAACTAATGTCTGTTTTGTTTCTTCTCCTCCTGTGTAGAGACCAGCGACCCTCCGGACGAGTGATCAGCAGCCCTCCACGAGCACCGAGTGACGCACCCCCCCCCCGAGCACCGTGTGACCCCGCTGCCCAGACACCTCACCTGCGCACGAAGAGCACCACGTGTGAATAAAGCACCCTCCTGGGGGACTTCCCGCAGTTCTGTGTCTGTGGTTTCATTCACCCCGCTACATATGGTGGAGAATGCGGGCATAGAGGTGGATTGAGACATAGATCACTAACGCCAGGTTGTCTTGTGTGATCAATCTAGGAGTACCGCTCTCTCTCCCGGGAAATGGAATAGATCATCTGACATCTCACCGAGCTCGCGGCGCGCCAGCAGCAGTTCACAGAGCGCTTGGCGGCTCGACAAGAATACACCGACCGGGTTGTCGAGCACGTACAGGCCAGCGTTGCGGGCCGCGTGCCCCTCCCGGAGGGGGCCAGCAAAGCCCACCAGCA
>NW_015506302.1:95168-101702 GCF_001515645.1 Sinocyclocheilus grahami | reverse complement strand
AACGACCGCCCGCGACGCCGGAGAGAGAGCGGCCCTGGCGCCCCGGAGGGTGATGGAGCGGCGGCCGCTCGAAGGGACACAGCGCACAGCCAGCAGGCCGGCGGTCCCCAACCACGTCGACGAGCCAATGCCCACCGAACCCCCAGCCCCAACGGGCCGAGTGTGGCTGGCCGGGTGTGTACTCCATCGAGAGGAGCCCCCTCCCGGTCCCAGCAGGATGGTAAAACTCGATGGAAGGCCCGTCCGGGCGCTGTTGGACTCCGGCAGCTCAGTCACCCTTGCCCAGCCTACCCTGGTTAGGCTGCGGCCCGAACGGAAAGCAGAACTACCCCTCACGTGCGTCCATGGTCGCTCATCCCATGGCCGGCCACCTGGTAGGGGAAAATACGGTACAGCGCATTCGGGACCGGTTCCACTGGCCAGGATTGGACGCCGAGGTGAAACGGTTCTGTCGCAGCTGCCCGACGTGCCAGCGGATGGCCCCCTGGCGTCCTCCCCCCAGCCCGCTAATCCCACTGCCAGTCATTGACGTGCCCTTCGAGCGGATCAGGATGGATCTGGTGGGGCCACTGCCAAAGTCGGCCCGGGGTCACGAACGCATACTGGTGATCCTGGATTACGCCACGCGCTACCCCGAAGCCATCCCCCCCTCCGGACGAGTGATCAGCAGCCCTCCACGAGCACCGAGTGACGCACCCCCCCCCCGAGCCCCGTGTGACCCCGCTGCCCAGACACCTCACCTGCGCACGAAGAGCACCACGTGTGAATAAAGCACCCTCCTGGGGGACTTCCCGCAGTTCTGTGTCTGTGGTTTCATTCACCCCGCTACAATAGAGATACACTTTCAAGATTATTTAGTTATTAGACTTTTTTGTCCATACAATGAAAATCCAATGTTGTTTTGGACCTTTTTGAAATTCATTGTATGACCAAAAAATCTTTTATGTTCCACAGAAGAAAATAATACTTGTTTTGAGCATACTATACTATAATGAAATATAATAGTATTATGTTATATGTATTAAACAGCCCTGCAAAAAAAAAAAAAAAAGAAAATCTGCAAAAAAAGATTACCTAATTTGATGATGATTTGAGTAAAAAAAAAAATATATTGATCAAAAAAGTCTCTAGGTTACGTATGTAATCATGGTTCCCCGAGGGAATGAGACGCTGCGTCGAGTCGCTTTGGGAACGCCCTTGCGTGACCGCGTTCTGAAGCACCTGTCAAATCAGTCCAATGGAGCAGCGATACGTCACAAGCGGGGTGACGTAAGCACCAGAAAGTATAAAAGTGCATCCAGCAGAGCGCAAACCAGACAGACGTGCCTGCATCGAGGTTGAGTCCCACACCACGCCTAAATAAGTGGTTCTCTGTAGTGGAGAAAGAACACTCTTCTTGGCGTTTAGTCTTAACCCCAGCTCTCTCATATGGGCGAGGACGACATTTCGATGCCGAGCCGCCATCTGCTCTGATTGAGCTAGTATTAACCAATCATCGATAATTGAGTATGCGGATGCCCTGGAGTCGCAGTGGAGCCAGAGCAGCAGCCACACACTTCGTGAAAGTGCGGGGTGAGAGTGACAGGCCGAAGGGAAGAACTCGATATTGGTATGCTTCGCCCCCGAAAGCAAACCTCAGGAACTTCCAGGATGGAAACATGGAAATAAGCGTCTCTGAGATCTATCGTAACAAACCGGGGCCCACTAGTGTGGGGATGACCCCGTTGAAACGAGGCGGACGAGAACCGAACTGGATTCTGTAACCTTTCTCTACAATCTGCAGGACCCATTTTGAGATATTAGGTAGAAGTTTCCACGCTACCATAAAATCTACTAAGGGAACCAGCTTCTCGAGGCTGGCCTCTGGTATTATTAGAGGAGCCAGTTCGGTGCCCTGAAGCGGATGACCGGCAGGGAACGACCGTGAGAGAGAGCCGCTGATCTAGCAGGTGAGGATCGAGAAAAGGACGAGCCCGTCTCGGATCCCTCCACTAAATCCACCCGCGATCCCTACGACAACAGTCTGCGCTGTGCTTCACCAACAGCGGGACCGCTGCCAGCGGGATCGTGAGCCATCAAACACAGCCATGCGAGAGCGGAGCATACACCGCGAGAGTAACTCGCAGTGATGACAATCAGCTGCTCGAAAGCTGACCGTGCATGCTCCGCTCCTAAACAAACGACACACAAATCGTGTGTATCCCCCGCCGCCAGATATCGTGGGCAGGGAGAAACACAGCGTTTGTAATGCCGTTCGCTCGCCATAGACTTTTTCATGATTGTTTTTTTATATATGCTTGTGCGGACAGACAACAGTAAATAGACAGACACATACACAGAGCGCTACTGAAGAGCAAAAGCTGGTTTGCGCTCTGCTGGATGCGCTTTTATACTTTCTGGTGCTTACGTCACCCCGCTTGTGACGTCTCGCTGCTCCATTGGACTGATTTGACACGTGCTTCAGAACGTGGTCACGCAAGGGCGTTCCCAAAGCGACTTGACGCAGCTCGAGTTCCTGAAGGGGAACTTTAATTCACATCGTTTTTTTTTCTTTTCACAAAATAAGAATGAATATTTTTCAAATGACATAGAACAACTTTAATGGACTTATCAAAATAACAAAAACAGCCAAATGCCAAAAGTTTCCGTTTTAATGACAAAAATAAGTATTTAAATGTCATTTAACTTACAGTCCGCAAAGGAGTGGAAAAATATGTTCAAATTCTCTATTTAATGTCAAATCTGTAATTTTCTGTCACTTTTTGGAAGTAGTAAAACACCCACATATGTAGCAGAAAACATCTGGGTATTCTTCTTCTTGCATATTGTTCTGTCACTGGCTATAATTCTAATCTTGAATCCAGGATTAGACATAAAATATTGTCTTCAGATTCATTCTTACATGTGAGAATCGGCTGAGAATTGAACAAATAGTTCAAATCTGGCATTTAATTGATTTTTTTTGTAATTAAGAGGTAGTACAAGACTTCTCCTTACAAATGGTTGTCAAAAGCAGAAATGCTACAAATTGCACAACATATTTTGTGGAAAAGTGTGATGTGCTAGAACAAAGCAGACAATATTTTTAAAAGCAAAATTAGTAAGAAACAAATATTAAATTTCATCAAATATGATACAGGGTGGTGTTATTTCATTATATAATACTGTAATGAAATATTAGCAGTATATAGGGTTGCTTACAGTCGCTTTGAGGCATTTGTATAATTTTCACAATGTAAACATGAAACCATGAACAGATGTTTTTCAGTGCAGGTGCTGGAAAATACAGCGTGTCTCACCTGACTGAACACTGAATATTATGTGCAGTCTTTATTGATGTGTCTCCTCTCATGACAGCGTGACAGGAGCCGCCAGACTCATCCAATTTGCATAATCCTAATAAATATAACTGAACCTTGTCCTCAAATGCATTTTAAATAGACAATTTTTCATTTTTTTCCTCTTAAAGACTGAACAGCAACCGCAGTCTGTCCAGATGTCTGACGAGTTGCTTCAGTGGGAATTTCAATGGAATGAGCCTGATTAAACCTCTGATAGTCTCTTTGATTGCCCTGACAAAACTTCCTGAAAGAGCATCATGTTTGAGGAGATGAGATCTGGCCATGTTAGATAAATGCGTTAGTGCAAAAATCCCATATCTTCAAACTGTCATTGCCATATAAATGTTCTTTGAGGTATTTTGTGTCTTGGTGATGCTCAAAGCGAGGTCAGATGCCCGCCTGATTCGTGAGAGCTTGCAGGTACATGATAAAATTAAGAACTGGTTAAAATTGCGTAAGCATTTAATCATGAACCTTCATGACTTCAAAGAAATTTAAAATAATGCACTGGTCACTTTTTTTTCAATTACCATGAATAGGGACTGAAGATTTAAGCTTAAAAAAAGGATGCAAACACACCAAATGTGGTCCATATGACATTTCAAGTATTCTGATGCTGTAGCTTTGTGTGAGAAACTGGCCCGTATTTGTTGTAATTTGCTGAAAGTGACTTCCAGTTTGTGAAGGAATTGAGACTGAGATCCAACTCAAAATAATAATTCATTCAGTAATGTGTGTTGCCACATAATGTATTTTTAAAGCTTGAATACCATAGTCCCCATTATTTGTAATTGAATAGTATTTTTCAGAGTTTCTCATTTTGTGTCTTAAGTTAATAAATGATGACAGAATTCCAATTTTTGCCTGAACTATTCCTTCAACAGTATTCCTTTCACATGCAAAAGGAGAAAAATCACAAAAAAAGTGTCCAGCCAACTAGAAATGTCTAGAGAACTTCAAGCACTTTCCTTTATCAGAATCAATATGACTACAATCGTCTCTCTGTGTTCTATTGAACTTTAGCAGATCACTTCAGCAGTGAATAATTTCTCTCAATTTCTCTAAGCAAAATTCCCATTATATCATGTACTGTTAAAAAAAAATATAGAAGATAGTATGCAGTATACATTATATAGTACTTGGTAAATAATAAACTGGTACTTCACTCCAAACACAGCCCTTTTAAAATCTGACAACTACTTACTAGTACTAAAGTCCTCTATTGGTGAGAATGAGAAGTACCGAACAAAATGACTAAACAAGAGTCAGTGATTCTTTGACCACAGGGCACCCACACATGGCTGTTTGCCACAATCAAACATCAGTGAGTGAAAACCGTGGCGTATCTGCAAATCAGAGGTTGTGAGTACACTGCAGGTTCCCATTCTCTGAATTTCAGACTGTTGCTCACTCCCCCTTCCATTGTCATGCATTAGTGCCCCTGAGGTCAGAGGTTAAGTTCAAAGAAATAGTAGCCCAGCATTCATGTGAGTCAGCAGATGTCTGGCATTGACTAGATGCATGTTTTTGTAGAAGGGCAGAACAGCTGTGAAGGCTTGATACAACACCTGCTGCAGTTACACATTAAATTCATTACCATTTGTTTTACTATCTTGTTTACTATGCTAAGAAGACAAAAAAATAGCTATGATTTTGCTCCTACTATGCCATACCACTATACCATTCATTTGATTGCTTTCAGCTGAACCATTCAGAACAATTCATTTTTGAAAGGGCTCGATGAAGGCATGCTGAGTTTATGAAATGCTCTTAAATTCCATTATTAGTGTGGTCATGCAGTGCGAATTTTGAATGATTGAACAGCTTTCTTTAGTCTGAACTCTAAAGCAAATGGCCTTGATGGAAAATCCTGTAATGTTTTCCTTTTCTGTAGAGAATTTGAATTCCCTCTTTCTTTAATTATCAGAGGCAAATTGCCATAGACATGCCATACCTTTTTATTTTGACCCAATAAATGGATTATCCACACAAATAAGATAAACTAATATGACAAAGTAAGGATGCTTTAAAATAAGAAAATGTGAAAAACACTGTGCTAATACTTGAAACATTTGTATGTATTTAATACTTGAAATGTCTGCATTTACATTTTTACTGTTAGAAAATGTATTTATTGTCCTGCAAAAGGACTGCATTTACTGCGTGTTCTACTTGGTGGATCTTGACTATGCAAAATGTAATTCTTCTACAGTAATGACAATAACTTTTGCATTACACAGATGAAAATGTTGGTCAATATGCACTTATGCAGTTCATCAACATAATTAGAAATGTTTCAATTTCAAAGACAGTTTTGATTTATCACAATGATTTGTTCCATAATGTCACCGAGTTCACATTCTGTAACTTTGCATTACATTTTTTTGCAGTAGATTCTTTCTCACCCATAATAACCTTTCCTTTGGAAATCAATACAACTTAGTTTTAAAATTTACCTTACTGGTGTCACGGTCACGGTGTGTGGAGGCAGGCAGGATGACGAGGATGACAAGGATTCAAAAGAAGGATATTTAATGTAGTAACAACAAGGCAGAGACAGACACACACACTCGGGGTAACATTCACAATAACCGACAAACTAGAACACAAGAGACAGGAACAGATATAGGGCAGTTAACGAGGGACCGACAGGTGAGCACAATGAGGTGATTTACCTAATGATTAGACGGACCAAACCAACACAAGGGGAAGAAACCACAACAAACAGTCCACAGGGGTGTTACATTACTCCCCCCTCCCAGAAGGTGCGTCCTTGCACCGTAGAAACAGAGGGAGGGGCGGAGGGGGACTAGGAGGAGGACAAAGCAGAGGATGCGAGATGGTGACAGGGGAAGGCAAAGGGCTGGCAGGCAGAGCAGACAGGTGGAGGTTTCGGCGGAGGACAGACTTCCAGGAGGAGGATGGCTAACAGAGTCCAGGGAGGTGACGATGGAGGCAGGAGCCAGGGAGACGACAGGAGGGAACCGGAGCAGGAGGAGCCAGGTGGGACCCTGGCCACAGCTATAATAGCGGCCCACGGTGGAGCCGACGGAGGGAGGAGCCATGGAGGAGGAATGTCCACCGACTCCAGGGGGCCGACCAACGGGCGGAGCAGGTGGAAGAGGAGCCCACCTCGGGGAGAGCCAACGAGCCAGGGGGATGCCGAGGATCCGGGGGGGCCAGGGTGGAGCCG
>NW_015506302.1:93764-94996 GCF_001515645.1 Sinocyclocheilus grahami | reverse complement strand
AACATCAGGAGCCCTTCCTGGGCTGGACTGGGGATCGGGAGCCCTTCCTGGGCTCGACAGGGGATCGGGAGCCCTTCCTGGGCTCGACAGGGGATCGGGAGCCCTTCCTGGGCTCGACAGGGGATCGGGAGCCCTTCCTGGGCTCGACAGGGGATCGGGAGCCCTTCCTGGGCTCGACAGGGGATCGGGAGCCCTTCCTGGGCTCGACAGGGGATCGGGAGCCCTTCCTGGGCTCGACAGGGGATCGGGAGCCCTTCCTGGGCTCGACAGGGGATCGGGAGCCATTCCTGGGCTCGACAGGGGATCGGGAGCTATTCCTAGGCTCAACGAAACATCAAGGGCCCTTCCCGGGCTGGACTGGGGATCAAGAGCCCTTCCTGGGCTAAACGAAACATCAGGAGCCTTTCCTGGGCTTAATGAAACATCAGGAGCCCTTCCTGGGCTGGACTGGGGATCAGGAGTCCTTCCTGGGCTAAATGGAACATCAGGAGCCCTTCCTGGGCTAAACGGAACATCAGGAGCCCTTCCTGGGCTGGACAAAACATCAGGAGCCCTTCCTGGGCTGGACCGAGTATTCCACGGTCTCTCCTCCTCATGCACTGTGACCTCTGTGGTCGATTGGTCAAATACCTCCCGGAAGTGTCTCACAAAACCCTCCAGCGAGTGAATCCCCGGGCTCTGTGCAGTCCTCAAGGCTTCAGCCCACCGCAAGGCTCGTCCAGACAGCAACGAGATAATGAATGACACGTTGGCCCGCTCAGTCACAAACAGGTGTGGTTGCATCTCCAGGTAGCGGGAACATTGCAGCAAGAACCCGCTGCCGAAGGCTGCCTCACCCACAAAGCTGGCTGGCCGGGCCATGGGAATCCATAAAAAAGAAATAAAAACTGACAAAAACTGGACAAAACAAACGAGGGAAACGACGCCGCTATATTGTACTTTTGGGTCAGTTATTCTGTCACGTCACGATGTGTGGAGGCAGGCAGGATGACGAGGATTCAAAAGAAGGATATTTAATGTAGTAACAACAAGGCAGAGACAGACACACACACACACTCGGGGTAACATTCACAATAACCGACAAACTAGAACACAAGAGACAGGAACAGATATAGGGCAGTTAACGAGGGACCGACAGGTGAGCACAATGAGGTGATTTACCTAATGATTAGACAGGCCAAACCAACACAAGGGGAAGAAACCACAACAAACAGTCCACAGGGGTGTTACAA
>NW_015506302.1:83952-93489 GCF_001515645.1 Sinocyclocheilus grahami | reverse complement strand
GCAAGGCTCGTCCAGACAGCAACGAGATAATGAATGACACGTTGGCCCGCTCAGTCACAAACAGGTGTGGTTGCATCTCCAGGTAGCGGGAACATTGCAGCAAGAACCCGCTGCCGAAGGCTGCCTCACCCACAAAGCTGGCTGGCCGGGCCATGGGAATCCATAAAAAAGAAATAAAAACTGACAAAAACTGGACAAAACAAACGAGGGAAACGACGCCGCTATATTGTACTTTTGGGTCAGTTATTCTGTCACGTCACGATGTGTGGAGGCAGGCAGGATGACGAGGATTCAAAAGAAGGATATTTAATGTAGTAACAACAAGGCAGAGACAGACACACACACACACTCGGGGTAACATTCACAATAACCGACAAACTAGAACACAAGAGACAGGAACAGATATAGGGCAGTTAACGAGGGACCGACAGGTGAGCACAATGAGGTGATTTACCTAATGATTAGACAGGCCAAACCAACACAAGGGGAAGAAACCACAACAAACAGTCCACAGGGGTGTTACAACTGGACTTAAACTTGTGTTTTGGCTTGCATTTTAATGAACAGAGGTGCCAACAAGGCTGCAGCTGAAGTCTGCTACTTCAAATTTGAATTAGATATGAATTTATTTCATAACAATATCCTTATTTTGCAAAGGGAGCAAGTTGTGGAAACAGATGGAAAGAGAATGGTGCTAAAGTGGTGTTTTGTTCCTTGCAAGACAAGCTTCATGCCTTTGAATGTCTTTTAAAAATCTGATTATAAAGTTTTAACTTGCAAACTTGGGATCTCAACTTAATTAAAGCGCAGTACTTCACATTCGCTAGTTTTGTAGCATTTCGTAATGTCAGTACTCAAACTCTAGGTCAGTATGTCTTTATGCTCTGTCTCTTCTCAATAATTGCATGTGCACTGGACTGAGAGGAACATGCCTGAAAAATTGCTTCACCAGAAGGTTTTTGAAGGTACTGAAGGCAAGTCAGTCTTAGGAATGAGTTGATCTGTATCAGAAATTGAAATCATTCATAATCACTGTTGTATCAAGAGGATTGATTCAAATTAGGTTTTTTTTTTTCATTTCTTTCTTTCCGATTATTTTGCGTACATGTACACTGCTGTATGTATTTATTTATATTTCACCAAGACTGCATTTATTTGATCAAAAATACATTAAAAATAGTGATATTTTACTATAATATTTTAAAATATATTAAATATTCTATATTAAATAAATATATTTAAAAAACGAATTTATTCATGATTGATCATGTAAATAAATGGAAAACAAGAAAGGACACTGGTAAGCAGGTTAAGCATTATTTTAATGCCTTTTTAATGTTAAAAATCTATAGTTAGGTATTTTATCTTTAGAAATCACTTTCTATTTACTAAAACTATTGATAACTATATTAATATGCACAATTTGGGGGTGGTGTTCATGTGTCAACCTTCTTTAGACCATAGTTTGTGTTGTTTCCAGGTCTTCTGTTAATTGCAATTATTTCTTGAACAGCATTTTACTGGCAGATTTTACATTTAATACTGCTGTCATATGTTATATACATGTTGTGTGCTTGGAAAAGCTGTCAAAACAACAATGTAATTTTGGGGGGAAATGTGAATGCTATAATTAGTATTTGTATATTGGTGACACAATTGCTGAGTGTGACATATATGGTATATTGAGTGGAGGCCTCCTAGGGAGAAGACTGAGAAAGAGAGAGAGAGTTACAGACAACGAGCGAGGAGGTGGATGAGGGAGGGCATGAATATGTCAATAGTCAGCAGGAAGTTGTCAGTGGATGAATTATATGTGGTTGTGTAAGATATATGTCCACACATGTACTCTGGAGATTTACATCGGTTAATAGGAAGTGGCAGGTGAAGCGATTCACACAACAGAATGCACACACTATGTTTAAACCCATAGAGAACACTTTGAGCAGTATCACGGGAATAGTCCCCATGGAGCAACCAGGGTTTACACACGTTGCATGCTCAAAGGCACAATGGACACGCTCAAGGACTGCCCCCTTTTAGGGTTTGAACTTTGACCTTTTAGTTTACCAACCCTGAGAAGTACTGAACTAAATCCATTTATTATGAAGAGTTGCAGGAGTTAAATCCCAAACGTAGAAGGAATGAATTGTTCAGAATATCACGTTCTAGCTTCCTACACGAGTTCATTTAATTAAAGAATTTTGAAATTAAGAAATTATCTTTGGCACATTCCTGACAGATCAAAGGACAGTTTTTATTCATCGTTCTTATGGAACATTCCAAGCGTAGAGCCGTGGAGAATATTTTAACTTTGAAGAGTGAAAAACGAATCACTGAGATGATAAACAAATCATGTGTGAAAAGATGAAGCAGAAGCTACAGTGAACGTAAAAAGATGGAGCACAGTTCTTATCAGGTCATCTAACATATTAAATCAAAGACATGAAGGTATTTTGATAGAATGTAACTAAGTTATCTAGCATTCGTATTTCAGGCTAATGAGAGGTGCTTTCAAGAAAGCTCTAATAGGCCTACTGTATGTGTTGAAGTATTATGCCATGGTCCTCTTGTTTTACAGACTCAGAAACAATCAATCAATCACTTACAGTATTATATGTATTTTCCAGTTTGTTAGTGCTCCATATCAACTGAACCCCTGGACACTGCCTGCCTGCCTACCTGAGCAAAACTTCACTTGCAGAAAATCATTCATCACTGAAAATTACAGTTGTATCACACAGAACATTAGCAACACATGTAAGCAAAGCTCTCAGACTTGGTCAGAAAAAGTAATAATCATCTATTTGTTTAGATAATCTTAATTTGGCAGAATTATTTTTCCAGCAAACTTTCAACAGTAACAACTAAAACATTCTTGATTTTTTTTTTTTATGTATTTATTTTTTTCTATGGTGTTTTGTTTTGTTGTATTGTGCATTGCTTTGCTATTGTTTTTGTTTGCTTGTTTTGCTTTGTTGTGTTTTTTGTGCATTGCTTTGTTGTTGCTTTGTGTTTTTTGATTTGTTGTTGCTTTGTGTTGTCTTCTGTTTAATTTTTTGTTGTAGTGTAGTATTTTTGTTTTGTTGTTACTTTGTGTTTTTTTTGTGTGTGTTTTGTTGTTGCTTTGTGTTGTGTTTTTGTTTTGTCATAGCTCATAGTTTTTGTTGTGTTTTGCTGTTGCTTTGTGTTGTCTTCCGGGTTATTTTTTATTTTTTTTTGCTTTTCTTTGCTTTGTGTTGGGCTAAGGGGCTATGACTACTACTAGAAGGGTCTTGGTCCCATTTAGCCCCTGTTTGAACTATGCTCCAGTTGACTTAGTGTAGTCCCTGCTATTGTCACATTCAGTCTACTCAATTTCTCTTAGTTTTTGATTTCTGGAGATCTCATACAGCGACTGACTCTGCTGTCAGTCAACAGTATTAAGTGCACTCAGTGCACCTAAGTATGTAAGTTGGGATTCAGCCTCAGCATTATTTCTTCAGCTTGCTATCACTTATGTAGCTCTAATAGGACATCCTGATGCACTATCTTCACCTTTCTGCCATAACATTATATCACACTGGCAGTTCAGTTCCATACTCCTCTGATTCAGTGGGGCATAATAGTGTGGTGCACCATCTGATTTACTGTCCTTTAATACAGAGTGTCCTGCCAGTTATAATAGACTGCTGCCTTGAGGTGGATGTAATGAAAGTCAGTGTTGTAATGACATCGAATGTACTAGGTTTTGGTACTTTTTTCTCTTGGAATAGTGACGGTGTGCCATGAACGAGAGCAACTAGTCTGAAAGGAGAAGATCCTTGTGGGCAATTTAATGTTTGGCTAAAGAGCTCCTCAGCTGGGGGAAAAAATAATGGTTAGGTTGTAATTGGTTTTAAATAGCCAGTATTGGTGTCCATTGTATTTATTAATTAATTATTTACTTACTTACTTAATAAAAATAATAAAACAACAAACAACAACAACAACAACAATAATAATAATAACAATAATACAAAAATAAAAATACAACTGCTCATTGTTAATTCATGTTAGTTCAAGCCCATTAAATAATGTTAACACATATAATTTTTTTATTTAATAATGCATTAGTAAATGTGAAATTAACATTTCCTAAGATTAATAAATGCTTTAGAAGTATTTTTCATTGTTAACAAATATTAACAAATGGAACCTTATTGTAAAGTGTTAATTATTTTTTCTTAGTATGAGATTTTTCTTCTGTGAGTGTATGATCACAATTAGAGTTTGAGTTTTTCAGACTAATTTTATAATAAACCCTTGCGCTGTTATTGTTTCTCTGAAACTGAACTTCTGTTCAGTTCTCACTAACTGAAGCTGACAGAATGTCAGTACATTTGCATAACAGTAATCACAGAAAAGTGAGAAGGACAGCGAGAGAGACTACACCTTGTGCGTAAAACTCATAGCACATCTCAAATTATTTATTTGGTCAAGGCTATGCATACAGATGTTTCCATATAACTGAGTGATGGAATTGCTGCTAAGCTGAGGTCAGATGGTCATTTTCTGTCACTGCACTCTGGATCATCCATTAGTTCATTGAGTGACAGGCGATAGATAAACCTGCTGCAGACCCACGGGGATAATGAATCCTCTGACAACAGGTGCCATTGTCAGAATAGCAAGTATGAGCATCCAGAAGCAGCGGGAATTTCTCTTGTTATTACAGAAAGTGTCTCTGTGTCACTTCTAGGGGTTTTTGAGCAAATTTTTTAATCGGAACTTCATAACATAGCACAGTTTGGACAAATGTACATTCCCCACCCCCCAATAATTCTGGGTATAACTTGCACTCAGGTGCACTCTGCATTTTGTTGGTGTGTGTGGATATGGAAACTGTCTTAGATTTTATACTAAAATGTAACATGTAGCATGGATGAAAAAACAGCTTTTATTAGGCTACTTATACAACTTTTTATACTGATATAAAGTTTTCAAAATTACTATTAATTTTATTTTGTGTATACAACTCTTTAAATTTGCTATTTTAAGGAGAATATGTAACATTAATATGAGAAAGGTCTTGAAGTGATGAAAACTCACCCCATTATCTAGTGGACTTATGGATGTGGGCATTTGAGTCTACAGTATAATAGCAGATTTGATTTTATCCTTATTTGGGGGTCTTTTTATAATACAAAATTACATACGAAATATATAAAAAGATAGCTCTCAAAAGATTTATGAGCTATATCCAATATAATAAATTGTTCTAATACTTTTTCTCACACTATTATAATTTTCTTCATAGCTGTCTGTGTATTCCTATATACTGTACACATTTTTTAGAGCAAATTTCTTGAAACAGTTGGCCATGAAACCTAAATAGATTATATAAAGGATACAGCGAAGTTATAACCTACCACATTAGAAGGCCAAGTGAGCAAAAATGTAGCCCCGCATGAATAAATCAAAACACAAAGCAGATCTCATGACTGTAGATGGACCAGTCATAAATAATAGATACAGTATTGCAATGCCAAGTTAATGTAGCAGCATTTTGTAAACTCTGCCTGCGGAGCCCACATATGGTCCAGTTAGCGTCAGGGTTAGGATTGCATTAGCCAAACCACGACCATTGAGTTGAATTGGAATGTTGACATGTTATAGGCTCCAGGCCACAACACATCTTTTGAGATGCATCAACATCTTAAGGACTCTTGGACCTAAATACAACTCTTCGCAGAGATAGTTTTACTTGTTTTAGGGGAAAAAGTATGATTTAAAAATGTCAGATGTTTTACATTTTAAATGCATCACATTTAATGATTTGATAATGCCCTTTTAGCTAGAGTTACAAATAAGTCAAGCAAACAACTCTCTTCCTGCTGTGAAAGTGGGTCGTTTTCCATCTTATATTTGAAGTGTCAGACAAAAGTATCTAAACTGAGAGCAA
Source organism: Sinocyclocheilus grahami (assembly GCF_001515645.1). Lineage (NCBI taxonomy): Eukaryota > Metazoa > Chordata > Actinopteri > Cypriniformes > Cyprinidae > Sinocyclocheilus > Sinocyclocheilus grahami. Next base: position 87,569 of record NW_015506302.1, on the reverse strand, counting down.
GTTACTGCCCTGAATTTATCAACTGTGAATATGATGATAGAGAAAATTATATACACCAATGTGCCTTAGGACTTTGTGAGAGAACTTTCCCACAAATATTGTATAAGGTAAATAAGCACAAAAATGCTGTATATTGAAAAGTTAATTTCTTCAATTTAACGCTTTTATGTAGATGCAGCAAGGCTCTAGTAACTACTTGAGATGAAGGCAGTTTAAAATAAAAGTGTTTTAATTAAATTAATTAGAAACTTATTTTTAGAGTGCAATGCGAAGATGTATGTAAATACTAAAGAAAAATTGACATGAAGTGCACTACACATTGTTGCTAACAGGAACTCGTTCATGCGTCCTGTGTCAGGTCTCAGTCTAATAGGGGATGGAACCTAGATTTTTTTCTCTGTCTATGAAAAAATTATGTTGTCCGTGCAAAGCTAAATAGGAATAAAAGACCCAGTGTTCACTGGGTGTTTTTTTTTTTCACTCTGAAAATGATATGATGAAATGGTGGGAAATAATGAGACAGTTCCTTCAATATTGCTCTGTGAAAAAATAAAATGATAAGCCTGTGATTCCTGCTGGTAATGTGAGACTTATAGTTCTGCAATTGTAGATGCATACAAGCCAAATTATATAGATTATAAGACTGGATGAAATAATACATGAAATAAATGTCAAATGTTTCTGTTGTTGCTGCTCTTCGGTATGATGTTTGCAGGACTATTTTAATTACAGCATGGCTTTCTATATATCTATATATCTTTCTAAAAGTAGGAAATCAAATTTGAATTCTTAAAAAAACTTGCTCCAACTTTCACCAACTGTTTTTGTTGCTGCAACTTAATTTATCCAAATTGGCTCAGTTATATGAAATAATGTTTGACTAGATTTTTTTTTTCTTTTTTGTAATGTCTCTATTTTTGTAAGTAGCCAAAATAAGTACTGATTAATAAAAATTTGCAACATACTTTATATTTAATTATATTTTGGAATAACCTGCAAATACCCATAATGGTTATTTTGTTTCTCTCTGCAAATATGTACACAAAAATGCTCGTCAGTTAATCTAAAATAATATGTTAATATAGCATCTAAATTAACTGGTTTTATTCAAGTCACAAATATAATTTGTGTTTAACTAGTTCATTAAAATGTTTAGTATGAGTATTTATATACATTTTCTAGTATTAGATGTGTACCTGTTGAGGAGATATAGAAGAGATGTGACTACAGACTTTGCATTCAAATCTGCATGTTGTTTAACTCTAATATAAATGTGTTTTATCAGACACTGCCGCCTTTCCTTGGTAATAGTACGCCATAAATCATTCACCATCCCATTATGTACAAGTTATGTACAAGAGTAAATGATTGCAACATATACAACAGAATACAAGTTATGTACAAGAGTAAATGAAGGACATTCCCTCATGTTCATAAGGTGTGAATGTCCTTGATTAATGTTAAATACCTTTAGCAATAGCTTTTGCAACCTAGAGGAGACAGTGGGAAGTTGTTTGATGCAGTCTTGATGTCACTTTATTTAAATTGAGATGCATGGAATTAGAATGTTGAAAATGGACTCAAAGATTCAAAGAACAAATTAGACAACGTGTCTAATTTCTGTGTCATTAACATCACCAAAACGGATTGGCAAATGATTCAGCAACTTGAAAGATTTTGCAAACCTTCCCCTCATCTTCCATTGGCCAGCCAAATAGATAGCCCCAACCCATAGCCACACTGTTGGTTGAGCCATTGTTTCTATGTCAGAAGGGTTGAAATGATCAAATTAGCAAATCAGTATAACAAATACAGTATTTTAAAAATTACACTCTTCAACTTTACATTTCAGTTGCTTTCTTGAATGGAACTACAACCCTGAATGTTGTCTCTGTATTACTTATTAGAACCTTGGCTAGAGTTAGAGGCAATGTACTGGTAAATTTTACAGTGGCATATTGTTTTATGATATTTTGTGTGAATGCACCTTTATGACAGAGAAATAATTCCAGTTTTGAATGCTGAGGTAGTTCTTTTAGGTCAGAACAACTTAATGTGGTGCAAGAAATTAATGTTTGCAATGCATCTTATTACTGGTGTATTGTATGAATGAAACATCTACTGATGGACAGCAGTAATTTGTTGTTTTGTGCATTTTCTTAATCAGTCATGTTTGATGTTTGGATGGAGACCAGATATATACATGCATTGACAATCAGTGACAGTTCTGAATGAAAACTCAGACCTTGCATTTTGTTTTGTAATGCAAAATATATATTTTTTAATTAACAAACAAGTCACATTGATGATTAAATGGGGTTCATAGCTAAAAGATTAGCTGTTTTCTTCAAATAAAGTCTTATTGCAGATGATTGATTTTCATTATTGCTTATTTCGGTACACCTTATCCAGTAGGGCCCTATGAAAACTTGAACAGACTCACAGCATTTACTGTATAATGGAGAATATCATGGCGTTTGGGACATTTTGGATGAATAAATCAAAAGCAGAGCTCTACACATAACTCGTGATTTAAAAAAGACAACTCAGAATTTTTTTAATAAAGAAAGAAATAGGGCCTATTATTGTAAAAATAAAATAAAAAAATAATTCCCCTTCAGGAACTCGAGCTGCATCGAGATTCGCTTTGGGAACGCCCTTGCGTGACCGCGTTCTGAAGCACGTGTCAAATCCGTCCAGTGGAGCAGCGAGACGTCACAAGCAGGGTGACGTAAGCACCAGAAAACATAAAAGCGCATCCGGCCGGGCGCAAACCACCTTCTGCCCTTCAGTAGCGCTCTGTGTATGTGTCTGTCTATTTACTGTTGTCTGTCCGCACAAGCACTCATATGTATAAAACAATGAGAAAGTCTATGGCGAGCGAACGGCATTACAAAACGTTGTGTTTCTCCCTGCCTACGATATCTGGCGGCAGGGAATACACACGATTTGTGTGTCGTTTGTTTAGGAGCGAAGCATGCACGGTCAGTTTTCGAGCAGCTGATTGTCATCACTGCGAGCTCTCGCTGCGTATACTCCGCTCTCGCCTGGCTGTGTTTGATCCCGCTGGCAGCGGTCCCGCTGTTGCCGAGGCACAGCGCAGAGAGGGATCCGAGACGGGCTCGTCCTTTTCTTGGTCCTCACCCGCTAGATCCGCAGCTCTCTCTCTAACGGTTCGGAAGCCTGCGCAGCGGATTCTTCCCCCCTCCCCAGAGAGAGAGCCAGACGCTTCATCTATCTTCCTCTGAGGAGGTGGATGTGATGAGAGTCGAGACAGAGGAGACTGTGGACTCGCCACCACAGTCTCTCGCGTGTGAGGTGTGATTCGTGATTATGGGGTGTGTTTCGTGCATTCGCCAAAATAAAATATCGTTTGGCCAGCCTAGGAACAGGACGCTCGTCCTAAAAATAATTAGATGAGCATGTTCTGAATCCAGATCACAGCCTTCACGACGGGGGCCTTCTGTTTTTCCCGATCTCCATGCTGAGTGCCAAGATCGTGGGAGAAACCGTACTCATCCCGTATTACAGCCCCACAGTCTCGAATTATTCAAAAGAACATCGTGGGGCTGAATGATAAGGTATATGGGGCGATGCCAGTGGTGGAGCAGACGCTT
>NW_015506302.1:76574-82610 GCF_001515645.1 Sinocyclocheilus grahami | reverse complement strand
GCGTCGAGTCGCTTTGGGAACGCCCTTGCGTGACCGCGTTCTGAAGCACGTGTCAAATCCGTCCAGTGGAGCAGCGAGACGTCACAAGCAGGGTGACGTAAGCACCAGAAAACATAAAAGCGCATCCGGCCGGGCGCAAACCACCTTCTGCCCTTCAGTAGCGCTCTGTGTATGTGTCTGTCTATTTACTGTTGTCTGTCCGCACAAGCACTCATATGTATAAAACAATGAGAAAGTCTATGGCGAGCGAACGGCATTACAAAACGTTGTGTTTCTCCCTGCCTACGATATCTGGCGGCAGGGAATACACACGATTTGTGTGTCGTTTGTTTAGGAGCGAAGCATGCACGGTCAGTTTTCGAGCAGCTGATTGTCATCACTGCGAGCTCTCGCTGCGTATACTCCGCTCTCGCCTGGCTGTGTTTGATCCCGCTGGCAGCGGTCCCGCTGTTGCCGAGGCACAGCGCAGACTGATGTCGTGGGGATCGCAGGTGGATTTAGAGGAGGGATCCGAGACAGGCTCGTCCTTTTCTCGGTCCTCACCCGCTTGATCTGCTCTGTCCAGTTCGAGCACTGGATGCTTACGCACACAGAGCTGCCCCGTGGTGTAAGGCAGATCAGCTTTTTGTTTGTTTTGGTCCGCCAAAGAAGGGATTTCCGGCGACCAAGCAGACTACGGGAAGGTGGGTGGTCGAGGCCATCTCACTAGCCTACGAGTCCTCTGGCCTCCCGTCACCTACCAGGAGTATGGCGGCCTCCAAGGCTTTCAGCTTGGGTGTGGCCTTGCAGGACATTTGTGCTGCGGCGGGCTGGTCTTTTCCGCACACTTTTGTCCGCTTTTACAACCTACACCTGGCATCTACCCCAGGTTCCCAAGTTCTCTCTTCGTGATGTGCTCATAAGATACACACACAGGCAGGGACTTGGTAGTATGGCGCAGTTGGTATTCTCGTTCCCAAAGCGAATCTCGACGCAGCTCGAGTTCCTGAAGGAGAACGTCTCTAGGTTACGTATGTAACCATGGTTCCCCAAGGGAACGAGACGCTGCGTCTCTTTGCCATACTCCCTGCATCCCTGCAGGCGCTACTTCATCGATGCTGGGTGGCGCCCGGCCGGATGCGCTTTTATGCTTTCTGGTGCTTACGTCACCCTGCTCCATTGGACGGATTTGACACGTGCTTCAGAACGCGGCCATGCAAGGGCGTTCCCAAAGCGAATCTCGACGCAGCGTCTCGTTCCCTCGGGGAACCATGGTTACATACGTAACCTAGAGACGTTTGTTCAGGTTTTATGAATTCAGTTCATTAGCCATGCTTTTTGATTATTATGAAAAGAAAAATAAAACGTTTTTTTTATTTGTTAAGCATTTAATAAATTGTTATTAAATTGTATAAGTTTCATTATTTCATTGAATTACATATGCTTTTCGATTATCAAAGTTTAACCATTAAAATGAATCCAGAAAAATTTAAATGGGGAGAAAAAGGGAAACAAAAATTTGGGAAAAATAAGACTGATTTCATATGGCCCTATGCCAAGTTCTAGCTCAGTATATAATATATAATCAGCCCTCCACATATCAATCAGATGTGCTACAGCTTGTGCCACATTCAGTAAATCCCTAGAGAGGAAATGTTACGACAGCATTAGTCTTCAGCTCTCGCTTGGGAAGGAGCTTAGTGAGAATATTCATCAAACGTCACAGAGAAGATGTTTCTAGAGCACTTATTTTTGTGTGTCATCACACAGAGACTGGGCAGAAACTCTGGTTGGGTCCAAATGTGTGATCATGAGCCCAGTCACAGTCATTACCAGCCTGTACACCTTTGTATGGCCATAGCTCATTGTAACTCTTGTCTAAATGATTTATTCTTCTCATGTTATTAAATGATGAATGCTGTTTAATTCATGACCCAGGTGCCAGGAGACCCTGACCAGAATTCTGCAGTGGCTTGAGTTTTCACCCCGGGGGATGTTCTTGCACTGCACTGAAAATGTGCTGTCAAGTCATAGTTCTCTCTCTCTATTTCTCTGTCTCTCTCTCTCTCTCTCTCTGGTAACCTTTCAGTGCTATTTTGTGTTCATTTGTACAGTTTTGCTCTGCAACATTTTGATTTAGCATGTTTGTTGAACTGATAGGAACTGAATGACTGAGCTATCCAACAGTTCAGTTGCATTTGTACAGCTTGTTTATATATATATAAATCTGTCATTTACAGTACTTGCCCTCATGTTGTTTTGGCAAGACAAAACTTCTCATTTTGTTTAAGTTGATGTACTAAAATAACTAAGGCTAATTAAACTAAAACGTAATAAAAAAAGACATTAAAAATAACAACAACTAATAAAAAAAAAATTAAATTGCTAACACATTAAAATTAAAATTAAAACAAAAATATAAGATATATTTCTTATTCAAACTATAATAATATATCAATGATATACTATTTATAAGGATAAGGTTCATTATAACAAATAATATTTTTTTATATTTGTGTGTGTGTGTGTGTGTGTGTGTGTGTGTGTGTGTGTGTGTGCTTTTGTTTTCCATTTTGTGTTTTTCTATGGTATTTTAGTTGTTTTACATGTTTTTTTTTTATTTGTATTTCTCTATCATGCCTATATAAAGCACTTTGAATTAACACTGTAGGAAACATGAAACTTGCATTGCCTTGCTAGAATTTTCAATTGAATTCAATTCAGTTCAATTCAAGTTTATTTGTATAGCGCTTTTCACGATACAAATGGTTGCAAAGCAACTTTACAGAAAATTAAGTTTCTACAATATATTTAGTAGTAGCTTATCAGTGGTGACTGTCAGTTAATGTACATATGGCAGAACTCTATTAATAGCAATTATTATATGTTGCAATCAAACTTATAGCAAGATTTGGTAGTTCTGTATGTTGTTTCAGGGTTGGCATCATCTGAGGTCCTCTGAGGGGTTGGCATAATCTCTTCTCAGGTGTTCTGGATCCAGAGTGAAGCTTGTGCATAAACAGAAACAAATAGAGACATAATTAGAGTAGCTGCTGTTACAACCAAGCAAAATTTATTTGTTTAACTCAAGCTAAAGAATAATAATGTGCATTTGATTTGATTTTCTTAAATCCCCTTTTATGTTCTGCAGAATCAAAAATATAACCTTTGCCTTCATGCGCTCTCGATTTGTGTGAAAATGTGGATCCTGGACTAGCACTGAAGCTGGAGTGGCTGCTATAGCTGCATAAGTAAGGTAAGGTCATTAACACTTTGATGAGTACGCTGTGGACCTGAGAGCTCTGCTCATGGATGTGGAAGATAATGAATAGCTAGCGCTGTAATGATGAATGACTCTATGGCAGTGTGGACTCTTAGAGAGTACGATAATCACACTGAGAGAGTGCTTGGGTGTTGACGATAAATGTCGTCTCACATCAGGTGTTACTGAAGTGGAACAATTAGCCTGTCGTGGCACAAATACATCATTGGTTGAGCCAGTGTTGGACCACTCAAACACTATTGTGTTTACACTTAGGGGGGCATAATGGTTTTTAACTTTCTATTCAGCAAAGAGTCCTGAAAAAATGTATCATGGTTTCCACAGTAAATCTGAGCAGCACAACTGTTTTTAATATTGATAATTATAAGAAGAAAAGTTTTCTTATGTACCAAATCAGCATATTAGAATGATTTCTGAAGGATCATGTGACACTGGAGACTGGAGTAATGGGTGCTGAAAATTCAGCTTTGCATCACAGTAATACATTACATTTTAAAATATATTCAAATATAAAAGGTCTTGTAAATTGTGATACAATTGCGATCCCGAATGTTCGAACCATATTGTCGTGTAAAAAAAAAATAATAATTAAAGTTGAAAGCTGAGATTGTACTACAAAAAAGGTGTAGAAACACTTTTAGCTCAGAAATTAATTACAAAGGAACAGCTAGTAACATATTGAGTTAAACAAAATTTTGCTTGCTTGCTGATATGCTTTTGTTTGATTTCATATTGGCAAGTGAAACACTCCAGGATTTTTATCACAGCAGGCAGCATATTCTCACACACAATAACAATCTTTTTGTTATTCTTTTTGAATCCACAGGTGTGTACTGTGACAGAAGCTAAACCACACATTGCCGAAAGGCCGAAATTGCAGTCTACACGCCCAGCATTGCATCACTAGATATGTTATTACAGCTGTCCCACCAGTCCTGTGCTTCTTACAACATCAGTTTGAACTAATTCATCTCTTATGGAGTCAACCAAAAGACCAAATGTAATGGGTAATAACGTAACCTCATGTATTGGCAAAATTCTTTGTTTCACAGTCTCAGCAGTACTATGAATATTTTTATAAATCTTCTGTTGATTACCTTTGTTTTAAACCAATTATTTACTCAGAAGGGTAGTCAGAAGGTTAGAGCAGGTTGATGATGCAATAATCCCCTAGTATGGCTCCACCCACACATGATCAGCGTTTTGGTGTCCATCTGGGCCACATGCTGGCTTTAAACTTGTGTACTCAACAGATGGGCAGAGTGGGGTCCCAGTGTATGATCATGTCTTCATATACTGTATGTATTACAGAAAACAAGTGTTGTACATGATACAGCACTAGTGAATTATGTTGTTTGACTAGAACTATGCATTAGGTATCATGACAACAATAAACAGCATTTCTTAATCATAATATTAATTTCTATTATACATACACTTTTGCTCAAAGGTTTGGTAAGATTTTTTTTGTAATGTTTATGAAATTATATGCTCACCAAGGCTGCATTTATTTGGTGAAAATAGAGTAATAACAGTAGTCTTGTGAAATAATATTTATATTTTAAATAACTTTTTTATTTTAATATGTTTTAAAATGCTTTTTCTTCCTGTGATGGCAAAGCTGAATTTTCAGTAGCCGTTACTCCTGTTTTAAGTGCCACACGATCCTTCAGAAATCATTTAAATGTGCTGATTTGCATCTCAAGTAACATTTCTATCAATGTTGAAAACAGCTGCTGCTTAATATTTTTATAGAAACCGTAATACTTATTTTGGTGAATAGAAAGTTCAAAATAACTGCATTTGTTTGAATGGAAAACTTTTGTAAAATTCTCTTCACTGTATTTTTTTTAAAAATATACAGTAGTGTATGCATACATTTTTAACATGTATAAACCAACATTTAGCTAATGAATTATGATAAAAAATATAAAAAATGATCAAGTTTATTTATAAATTAACCTAAATTAATAAATTTTGCAAAATGTGTTTGCCTTTAGTTCATCATACCTAATGCAGTAAGTAATGTTAACGACTTGAAGCTTATTTTGAATTTTTTATGACCAAAACCCGATGGCCAATTATGTTCCTCCCCTTTCTCCTTCTTTTGGTCAGGTTGAAATCAGCCTCATCCACAAAGATAATTTCATGGGGAACAGGCCGGCCTTCAATCTCAAAGATTCTCTGCAAAACACATGAAACATTGTAGAGTAAATCACTGCCCTGAAGCTCCCTCTCTTGTTCCTCCGACAAAAGTCTTAGCCTGCCTCCACCAGGTGGTCGTCTCTGTGTCCTACAAAAATAGAAGCACTCATTACTGTAACTGTCACACATCCTTTTTACAGGAAAAAATGGAAACATACTGAAACTCTGTCTGTATGCGAGGCAATTGCATTTCTTAATACAGTAGCATAGTGCAAAAATGTATGCACTCTAAAGTTACTGTACAGAGCAGTCTTACTGCAAGTACAACTACCTGTTTTCCTCCCTGAAGGTTCTGATGGAGGCGACGGTGAAGCGACTCAAATTTGGCTGTACTCGTTGCCCAGCCTCCCTCATAGTCATACCATGGACAAGGACATGGTCAACTAAAGTGGCTCGAATTTTATCTGAGACTGCTTGTCTCCTTGCCCTTATTCTCCCTCCTCCTTCACTATGTCCTCCTCCTCTCCCTCCTCCTTCACCACATCTTCTTCCTCCTCCTCCTCTTCCTCCCTCCTCCTCTTCCTCCTCTCCCTCCCTCCCTCTTACTCTTCCTCCTCTCCCTCCTCCTC
>NW_015506302.1:56985-76531 GCF_001515645.1 Sinocyclocheilus grahami | reverse complement strand
GCCCTTGCCCTCCCATGCCAGACCATTCTGCCACGCTGCCCAGTAAGACCCTTCAGGCCCTGGAGAAGCCAGTTCTCTCTCCTCCTCCACCACCACCTCCACCTCCCCCACCACCTCCTCCTCCACCTCCTCTCCCTCCTCCTCCTCTCCTCCACCTCCTCTCCCTCCTTCTCCTCCTCCTCCTCCTCCTCTTCCTCTTCGACCTATTCCTTAATTTCTCTGTGGATCCATTGTTCCAAAGCTCAGTGAACTGATTCGGGCCCTTTTATCTATTTATTGAAGGATCTGATTGATGTGTGTTCAATTTTGACTCTTAGTGTTTCCACCTGGGTAATTGTTTGTGAATTGAGTTCAAGCTGTGCTGACTTGAGTGAACAGTATTGAATGCTAGTGCTTTCTAAATGACCACATGGTGTAAGCACTGAGAAATGTAGGGATTTGTGTGTAGAGTTTTGCAGTAACAGTTCACCAATCTGACTCATGTGTTAAAGCAGGGGAATAGTGTTTATAGTTAAAATGGGTGTGCTTTTTGAAAAATGGCGTTATGGTTTTGAAATTTTAGTTCAAAAGCCTGGTTATAGTGTTTTAGCAATCGAGAAAAACTGTAATGCATATTTTGAATGGAGAGTTAAAACCAATTACTAACTGTAAATATAAATGAAAAATTAAATGAAATTATATGGAATTATAAATAATTATCATTACATCATGGGTGATTTAGAAGCAAATGTACATATTGAACAAACAAACAGAAATCAGGTTTGGCTCAGATTATTGCCTTCTCAATAGCTAATTTGTTCCAGATGAAGAGAGTGGAAAGCAGCAGATGGTGGGTCTGAGAGGGGTTGGGCAGGACTAAGACTCTCCTTCAGATAGCCATAATCCCCCCAAAAAGCCCTGGATGCTGCCCACTAACATCCAAACTCTCAAACAGTTTGAGCTGGGCTGCTGTCATACAGCCAGACCCAAGACAGCGGTGTGTGGCCACGTATTTTACCCTCATAACTGAACAGAAGGCAAAGGGTAATGGTGCAGCTTTATAATATTTATTACTGAACTGTAAAGTCACCTGTGCCGACCCCACCGGTTAATTTTCACTGAATTCAGCGAGCATGTTTAAGTTGATTGCGTCCCAAAGGGTGCATTAAAGTCACTCACAACTGACCTAAAATTTTGGAACTCAAGTTTAATCCTTTTTTTCCCCCATGCAAAGCACAACTTCAGCTTTTTGTAATTGCCTACTTACTCAAGGCTCTGCGATTTGTCTTTGAATTCAGCAAATGTACAGTGCACAAGCGGAACCCTCTGTAGTATTGATGAGCATGTGTCTGTAAACATAGTCTGAAATGTGATGCAACTGAAGCAGGACGTTGCTCATGACCTTCAGATTTTGTGGTTAGGTCGTTACTTAGTCATTTGGAACAAATTTACTGTGCATTAATTCCAATAAGCAAAACAGGATAGTTTAAAGGTGACTGTTGATTTGCATCAGCCAAACTGCTGTGATCAGAGGTTGTCATATGTGCTGAACTCAATGTGATATGCTGCTACTGTAGATGCTACTTACTGTAAATATTTACGTGAACATGTCAGAGTTCATTTTTAATCTGAATTGTTTAAGTTTGAAGTCAGATGGTCTGGAATGATTTGAGAAGCGGGGAAAAAATGAACAGTGTTTGAAACATCTTTTGATTTCAAAGAAGGATTAGTTTGACCAAAAATGGACTCACCCTCAAGAAAAATGTGAGCTATTAAATCAAAAATCACTCTAACTGGATAATAGAGTAGGTGAGTTAATCTTGATAACCGAATCAATAAAATTTGTGGACGAATCATTTAGACTGGTTTTGCAACAGATCAACTAATTAATTGAAAAGATCTGGTTTAATAGAATAATCCATTAAAAGGATAATTCACCCAAATATGAAAATTTGCTGGACATTGATTTACCCACAGGCCATCCAAGATGTAGATGAGTTTGTTTCTTCTTGTGAACTGAGAAATGTAGCATTACATCACTTGCTCACCAATGGATTCTCTGCAATGAATGGGTGAGAGTCCTGACAAAAACACAGTAATCCACAAGCCTTGTTGTCACGATCGCTACTGTGAGGAGCACGGAGCGAGGAACGAGGAGACGTGAAGTAAACTTCAAACTAAGAGACTTTAATAAACATCCAAGGGAACCAGGAACACACACGTAGTGGGGAAAGATGAACATTCAATACCAGACCAAGAACTCAGGACAGGACTCATTATAAATACACAGGACTTGACGAGGGGAATGAGGAGACACACCTGGAACTAATAAAAATTAACATGGGGAAAACTAGGTCAGGGCAGGCACATGGAGAGGGAAAACACATAGATAGAGTCCAGGGGTGTGACAATTGTGAAGTGAAAAGCTTCAGGCTAAAATATAAGTCTATAGCCATAATTTTGCTTTCTCCAGTGAAAAAGTTGTCTCGTTTGAATCAGGAGAGAAATATACATGGATCAAGCACCATTTACAATAGAAAACAGTCCAAAACAGCTCTAAACAAATGATTGATGTACAAGGACAACTGGGGGTGGACTTTTTCACTGGAGGATGCGTTATAATGGATTACGGACTCCTGTGGACGGTTTAAAGTTATAATGCCTTAATGCTGCATTTGTTTATTAAAAACCCACAGCTTTTCACTTCACAAAATTTTAATTGATGGACTGGAGTTTTGTGGATTATTGTGATGTTTTTTTTTTAAATCAGCTGTTTGGACTCTCATTCTGATGGCACCCATTCATGGCAGAGGATCCATTGGTGGGCAAGTGATCTAAAGCTACATTTTCTCAAATCTGATCTGACAAAGAAACAAACTCATCTACATCTTGGATGGGCTGAGGGTGAGTAAATATTTGACAAATTTTCATTTTTGTGTGAACTATTCCTTCAATGTTTTGTGAATCATTTCTTTAAAGGTGCCATAGAATGCATTGATACAATATTTTAAATTGTTCTCTGATATCTACATAGAAGGTATGTGGCTTAGGTAAGGGCAAAACATCTCCAGAAACGGTTTTACATGTCCATTTACAACCCTAGGATTTGTCCCTAAATGAAATGGTCTTTTTTTACCTTATATGGACGGGTCATGAATAATAATGTTGAGCTCTGCTCTGATTGGCTGTTTCACAGTTCGGCTCAATGTTGAGCTCTGCTCTGATTGGCTGTTTCACAGTGCAGCTCATTTCAGTAGCTCGCCTCACACAGCATGAAGGAAACCCAGGGAAAATATATATGTCAATACTCTCTCTCGCAGTTATATCATTGGGTAATTATACTGTATATAAAATGCGGGCATCAGGGAGCTGCCATCAATATATTCTAATACACAATCGCTTTTTACTTTCACTTTTGAGATTTGCGATCGCACGTGCTCTGTGTAAACTACAGCGGTACACACGGTACTTAAAGGGGTCATATGATGCTGCTAAAAAGAACATTATTTTGTGTTTATGCGGTTTAAAGTAAAAAAAAACACATTATTTTCCACATACTGTACATTATTGTTTCTCCTCTATGCCCCGCCTTTTTGAAACGTGTCGAACTCATCGTTTAGCAAGCAGCTAACCATGTCCCTTTAGTGGCTTGCGTTATTTTATTAGAATGTGCGTTATTTGTTTTCCGTCCTTTTCTGAATACAGACACCAACCCATCCCTGCACAGCCTGGAACATAACATTTATTTCCATGATCTGCCATCTTCGCTATTATCCTCGCTTGTTTCTTCACAATACCTGCAGCACTTCTGATGATTCGGCTGTGCAGGTTCGGCTGGCAGCTGGCATAGAACATGGACGGGTATATGCAAATATTGGGGGCGTAACTACTAGTGATCCCGATTGTAATGTCACAGTCGGTGTTATGTTCTGATTCGCCTATTTTTCAGTGGTCTTTTGCATGCACAAGATTTGCATAAGAAGGAGGAAACAATGGTGTTTGAGGCTCAGGGTACGTCATTTCCATGTACAGAACTGTTATTATTCAACTATGCCAAGGTAAATACAGGTTTCCATTCTATGGCACCTTTAACTGATTTTACACATTGCCAAAGCATAGTCCAAATGTGCATGCAGTAGATTTTATTTTATTTTTAAAAAAATGCATTTAACCTTCCAAAATTGTCTCTGTTTTCCAACAGACGGAAGGTCTTTCTGCTATACTGGAACTCGCTTACTACAGCTTTATGAATATGTAAACCTCTCACTTATTCAGCACATTTATTATGCATACTGTCAATCTCTGGCAAGGTGGAAGTGTGCGTATCAGCGGAAGTGTGCGTATCAGCAAAAAAACAAAAAAACAAACAAAAAAAGCAAACAGGCTGTTGTTACAACAGTAAGGCTGTATAAGCCTTCAGACCATTCACTATAGTTTCCTGTCTGTCCAGTGAAGTCACCATATTGGAATACTGCTTTTATCATCTAAAGCTGCTTGTCGAGAGCTGGTCAGGATTTGTGTAGCATTGTTATGAAAATATCTGTCCTTCTGGTCCTGACAGTCATCTGATGTATATTTATATAAAACTGACATAGCATGGCACAGCATGGTGAACATACGACTGAAAGAACAATGATGTCCACAACCCCGGGTTCACCGGGTACAGAGAGTGGCCTGTATTCAGGAATACAGGAATAAGAATAGTTCTTCCAGAAATGAAAATTGTTGTAATTTGCTCACTCCCATGTTATTATAACATGTATGTTTTTTTTTTCTAATGTGGCGAACAAAAGTAACATTTTTGCTGAATCTTCACTCAGCTCGATGCAACTACTTGTACTGTATTCAAGCCATAAAACTACCTTAAGCAACACATTTACAACACGTTTTATTTTTAATTTTAAATCTGAACATGATTATGAATGATTATAAATTAATTGAAAAGGAAGATTATCGATAGTGAAAGACTTCATTTTCTTTTCGTTTCTTTGACTTTGAGATGATCAGCTTCGGCAAAAAGTATAGCCGATAAGCCAATTAATAAAAGTGGTCATTTCGGCTAGTACTGAAATCTACCACTGCACATTTTGTGCTTTTTTTTTGTAAAATGCCAGTTCAGATAAATTCAACAATTATTTAAATTGCAATAAATATTGACTATTGACTATACTGATATTGAATTATTCAATACTGACATAGCGTGTTTGTTCTTTTAAAAAATACTTACACAAAATTATATTTATAATCATATAATTTTAATTATCATTACTTAAAAACAAACAAACAAACAAACCAATATTGGCGTTTGTTTATGCTTTCCATAAACACAGTAGGCCTGTTTCTCAATAAGAGAGAGAAAAAAAGACAATTCCAAACAATCGTAAACTGCAATAAGCATACATCACTGAGCACGCGCTCCATCCTCCAGCTGAGCATCACTATTTAACAAAGATGCGCAGCATCATCTTCGCCCCGCCCATCCCAGGCTGCGCTCTTTCTCGCCGCGCTCATGGCGCAGGCGCATTACAAAGCCACCGCGCGGCTCACTATTTCGCAAGAAGGGAGCGCGCATACTCGGCACCTGTCGTGTGTGTGGCTGGGGATTCGGTGGGAGGGGTCATTATTTGGCAGGGAGCGGCAGAGAGACGAGCATTTCCTAGATACCCACAGCAACGCGTGGATTCATTCTGCTTCCATCATTTCAGAGGCGAGCCGGCGGATTTTCTGGGTTGTTTAAACTTACTGGCTAGGTTTGGAAAGCCGTACGTTTGGAAATAAATCACACCATCGTATTTCCTCGGAAGTGTTTTGTTCCTGTACCGGGACTGTCATCACTGAAGGTAAGATCTATGGAAGCCACTTTGGAACAAGCAAACCGTTATTAGATGTGTCAGAAAGGCGAGGCTTGTGCATCCTAGCCTTATTGCGCTGATTTAAATAGGAAAAAATCAGATGTCAGATGTAAAATATATAGGTACATCCCCTGAAGCGACTGTCTAATGCATCCCTCAGCTGTATAAACCTAACGTTACAGTTGTTATTCCAGCACCGAGGTGATGGCCAGTGCCTCCCATCTGCAGCCTGCTAGCATACCGGCTAGGTAACCAGCTCATATTATGTTAAATAAAGGGTTTTCTGTTAGAATGTTACTAGAATAGTAGCAGAATATTATCCGCGTGATAACGAACGTTGTTCTGCATACGCATGGTGTATTGTAATAATACAAAGCATCGTTTCGACTAACTGCGGTCTGTAGACACCTTCCATCCTCATTGTCGGAGCGCCTCCCGTCTTCAATGTCCCGTTATTCTTTGTGTGCAATTGTATTGTGCTCGATTTTATATTTAAATGGTAGGTGGAAGATGCGTACATTTTAAATAATGTAAAGTAAATATTAAAGTTTTGCAATAAGATATAACTTTGGACTTTATGACGTTGAGATATTTTGTCGGTTCTTGTTGCTGGATGAAACCCAGTGTTAGAAAATGTTCTTTTTAATACATAGTTTTTGGCCTGCATGGAATTGATTTTCATAGGCTCTTTTTTTCAACCATTATGAGGAAATGGTTTTCTAAAAGATAAAAAAAGTGAATAAATAAATAGAACAAAACGTAACATTGTGTGTCATCAAATTTATGTCAAATGCTCCAATTGAAGGGTGCGAGTTGGCAGTGGTCTGGGTTTTTGTGGCACTTGTGTCAGATTCCTCTAAATTAGTTTTAAACGCCAAAAGCTTGCGGCACAAAAGGCTGTTTTTCCCCCTATATGAACTGTATATATTTCAACATGACATTCATTATTGAAATAGAAAAGTATTTACAAGTCAAAACACATATTCTCATTTGTTGCCAGATAAGGTCCTTTCACACTAAGGATAACTGTAATGATAACTATAGCATTTTAATTTGTTCTAATTCTGTGAGAATAAGTCCACATCGCAGCTATAATGATAGCAACACTGAGGAACGATACGATTGGAATCACTTTGAGTACATTTAAAGCAACACATTAACAAAGCGGTGGTGCATTTTTATAATAAACAGAAATATATTGTGTGTTGGTGTGGACACTATTATCATTATAGTTGTCTTTATAGTTAACGCACAGAAGTCGCGTTCACCAATAACAACAGGTAATTGCTTAGGTGGTTTCCGTTGCGTTTCGAGCAGTGTGTCGATAAAGCATGCCATCAGAGGGATACTTTTATTTTAGATTTACATGTCACAGCTAGAAACTTTAGTTTTTTTTTTAAATAATTGGCATTTAGCTAACTGTGCTAGTGGTGTAAATGGCAAATACTCGAAAGGTTGGTAAGTTGAATATTTAAAGGTAACATACAGACGTTTAAATCAGAGGTCTTCAACTCTGTTCCAGGGGACCCACTGTCCTGCAGAGTTTAGCTACAACCGTAATCAACACCTGAAGCAGCTAATAAAGCTTCTCAAGATTGCTTGAAAATACACAGGCAGGTGTGCTGAAGCAGGTTGGAAATAAACTTTGCAGGGCAGTGGGTCCCCAGGAGCAGGGTTGAAAACCTTTGGTTTAAATTTCACTTAAAAACATGACATGTCTTTAAATTAGTCAACTCCCTAAAAGCCATTGTATTATTCACACGTTATCACAATTTGCTCACTTGAATCAGATAGGCCAATTAAATACGCTATCCAAACCTATGACTAGATTTGATTAAATATATGATAAATGTAATATACAAAAAATAAATTTGCACGTTAAGTACAGGCCACGTTTAGTGGCATTTTTGCCTTGAGCCCTGCTTACTTTCGGACCATAAACTGAACACAAACTGTGTTTAATTGTTGATAACACACTGCAGTAGCATCTGAATGTAAAATAAAGGACAAGCTGTTAGAAATTGTATGTATAATGCATGTTTAACTTATCTAAACTCTATGTTGTGATTCTATAATGGTAAAATAAGCCATGTGCAAAAACAGTAGTTGTGAATTGTTACACCTTATGCCAAGGTATACATAACGAGTTTTTCATTTGATCCCATTTGTATTCCACTAAATGAAATTACTCCTAGCTCAATGAATCAAACTGCATGTGTTATTTTTTGTTAAAACCTCAAAACTGTCGTGGGTAAGTATTTTAGCGGGGGGTTTTTTCACTAGGAAACTGGAATGGAAAGACAATGGTGATCTAAGATGAAATGTGTTTTTTTTACTGTTATATATACCAAACATGGCAGTTGTATATATGGTTTACTTGCTTCCTCTCTCATGTCATGTGACACTTCACAACAGCCATGCAAACATGAAATCAAGACATTTATTTATAGTTAACATTCTACACTCTTCAAACTCAAAAGAAAAGTTTTCTCAAATGTTGTCAGTGGGATTCAATGGGCTTGTGTATTGCAAGTTGCACAATACAAATCCTAAACAGGCATGCCATGTCTTAGGTGAATTTGTAGATTCCCCTTTCAGTCACCATGTAACAACAAAACATTTTAATTCACTCTGTCCCTCACAGTCAACAGCACATTGTAACACCCTGTTTATACTGCTAGCAAAGCCACAGACAGGAATATTCCCATTCTAATCAATGAAGCTGACAGTATAGACCGCTTCCTTGATCATAATGGCAGTGTTTTATTTGCTCACTCCAAGTGTAGATGTTTCCATGCCATATAGATTTGTAATAGTAGCCGTAAGAAGAAACCAAATGGGTGAAAGGGCAACAGTGAGGCTGCATTTAGAAGTCCAGCATTTGATTGACAGGGAGGTGTGCAACACTATTACAGCCTCCACAATCATGTCAGGGCTTTTCTCAGCACTGTAAGTCAACCTGTTAGTCAAACAGTGCTTTTAAAGGGTCACATGCTTTCTGTTTTCATGTAATATGACACTGATATTTTATATGCACAGTATTTATTATGTTTCGTGTACAGTAGGTCGATAGCAACAGTTTCTTGCATTCACTCAAAAGCAAATAAGTTATAATTCTTTAGCTGCTGTTATGATACTCAAATGGACTGGCATTGTGCATAAATAATGTGCATTATAGTGAGTACCAGGAGAGCAGATTTGTCCAGTGTCAGCTCTTTGGGACGCCTCTGTACGTGATCTCAGCGAATCTGGTCGCTATGGTGTCTCCAGGCTGAGGCGAGAGGCTCTGTGTGTTAAGACAAACAAGCAGTAATAAAGAACCCAGCTAGACAGAGACTTTCCGATGTGAAGGCGTGCTCACTGCACTGAATGACAGGAAAAATCCTAGCATGCATTGTTCAGACTATTGATTCTAATGTGTGCAAACATTTATACAGCACTTGTCGTCTTGCGAAACCACACTTGAAAATGACTTAATTGGTCTGTGTCTGTATGTGCATCCCTCAATTTATCTGCAGTTTTGTATGAATGTGAAAACGCTTTCTTGAAATGTGTGCCTGTGCCACATTTATTAAAGCAAAACATTTCACAAAATAAATAAATAAATAAATAAGTTTTTTAGATTTGAAATGAATGACGCAATAGATATGCTGTTCAAAATGAAGACAAAACATATAATAAGAGGTTCAGGTTGTCACTAGTTACCTTGATACTAGTTGATGAGTAACGGTGTAACTGCAGTTGAGTAAAGTTAGTAAAATGTAAAGAAGTTGTGGAAAAGTGCATTTTGTGTGACCTACACTATACTGTTCAAAAGTTTGGGGTCAGTAATTTATTTATAAATTTTTTTTTTTTAAATGCTTTTATTCATCAAGCACATATTAAATAATCAATTAGTGACAGTAAATACACTTATAATTTTACAAAAAATATTTCTAATCATCAAAGTATCTTGTAAAAATGAATCACGGTTCCCATAAGCAGCATTTCAGCATTGATAATCAAAAATGTTTCTTGAGCTCCAAATCATCATATTATAATGATTTCTGAAGAAACGTGACACTGAAGACTGGAGTAATGATGGCTGAAAATTCAGCTTTGCCAGCAGATGAATAAAATCCATTTTAAGATATATTCAAATAGAAAACAGTTCTTTTAAAATGTAATAATATTTCACAATATTGCTGTTTGACTATTTTTGATCAAATAAATTCAGCCTTGGTGAGCATAATAGACTTCTTTTAAAAAAACTTTAAAACCCCAAACTTTTGAACGGTAGTGTAAATGTTCAAATACTTTTTAAATGTACAGAGACTTGATATTTGCAGTTTTTCATGGAAAAAGACAAGTTATGTGGCTTTGCGTCATAAATGTAGCCACCAACGCATTATATGAGCAGCTCTTCTTGTTGTCAGTTGTGTTTGGTCTTCCGAGAGCCATATGCTTAGAGAATTTGAGGAAAGCATGGTGATGGTGGATCAGTGCAAAAGGGCAGCGTCTACCTGGAGACACAGTTGCTTTTTAAAAGTCTGTATTGCAAGTAGTGATTAGCATTTTCTGAGAAAAAGACAGCAGTACTGTCTATATTTTTCTGAGAGATTCTGAGCAAAAAGCCACATCTCTGGTCTTCTTGTTTGCAAACAGCGGCGCCTTTGAGTTTGGAGACGGTGCGAGCAACTGCCTGCAGCACTCCAGAAGTAACTGAACCAGTGATGCTGCGAGATATAACTAAAGCAAGACGAACAAATCAAAATGTATGATAGATCTTCAGATACAACTTTTTACATTAACTCTTTAGACACTTTTATTTGATAATTAATTTAATGTTTTTTGATTTCATTATGTGAAAAGAAAAAGTTATTTTTCAATGCACTTTAGCATTCAGAAAGCTGTTATTTTTGATCTGACCAGTTTATCAGCGTATCCCTGAAGACTTTTAAAGGGCACTAGTAAAACTGGTCTCATTTTCTTTCTCGAACATGTAAGACTGTGATAAGTCAACAGAAGCTTTTTTAGACTGCATCAATTTATCCTTCTCTTCTTTGGTTTCATCTGTTCCTCCTGCTTTCGTCAGGATATTGCACCATGATACCTTAATTTATCTTCATTTATAACCCTACTTTACGTATTCACAGTTATTTTTCCATCTCGTTGTTCCTTTCTGTTCCCCTCTTATTTCGTCACACTTTACATCACTTTTGCGGGAGCGCTGAGTGCGGTGTATGACTGAACAAACCCATATTACACAGAAACCAGATGTGTTTTCGACCATAATTTTGAATCGCCAAATTTGGATTTTTGAATCGCCAAATTTTGGTGTGTTTTCTTTAGAGATGCACTGATCCGATACTCAGTATCAACTCCGATACTGCCATTTTCTGCCAGATCGGGTATAGGTCAGACGAGACCGATCCAAATCCGATACTGTGCGTATACTATTCTGTGTTATTATTAAGCCCCACGAAAGGAACAAGAACATTATAAAGCACCATAAAGTTTCTGTGCACTATATTCCAAGTGTTCTGAAGCTGTACCAAACTGTAATGTGAGGTACAGATGAATACTTAAGTTGTTAAATTCAAGTTAATGTAAACTCTTCTCTCCGCTACGGCTGTCTGTCATCCTCCATTCAGCATTCAAACTGTGTGCCGCGTTCTATTAAGACAGTCAAGACAATAAAACTCTCTCCAAGATGATTCAATGTTCCTACTATTATACTTGATCTGTGGATAAAGATCAATGGTTTTGCATGTAAGGACTTTGTCTTGCTGGAGTTAAGTGCTGTTTCTAAATCAGTGTCTATACTATGAAAGCAATCCGGTGGAATGCATTTTCAGTTACGTTATAATTTTTGTATTTTTGGGGGATTTTCACCCCACCTTTTTTTTTCCTACACTTATGATGCTCCCAGTCAAAAATGGTTGAATGCATTTTCAGTTACGAAAGAGGACAACTCAACTGTTTTAGGCATTGTTTTTCACCTATGTTTATATAAAAAACTAATCTTAATACCAGTAAATCTGTCAGTCTGTTTCATTCTCTCTTTTTGTCCAGAATGAGATGCAATGATTACCAGACAATGCTAGCCCTAGTCCCCCCCCACCTCTTTTCTTGACTATACTTTCTCCTCTCCATTTTCTTCTCATACGTTCAGCACCCCTGAGGGGAATTCTATAGCACAAATACTTCTTCGATATGTGCAGGAAAAGTATATTATACTGAGCTGTGCTCCATCATCTTTTAGATATGTCCTCTTCCTCTAGCTTTACTCACTCTCTTTTTTTCTGAATGCTTCCCTGACCCTCTATCTTTGAGATTTTCAACATTAATTCACTTTCTTAATTAACTTTGGTTACCTAAGCCAAAATCTATGAGGAGGTCAATGAATGTTTTAACTCCACTATTAGCTTTAAAGCACCCAGGTATAGAAGTGACCACCAGTCTTCGTACATCATGGTGTTTAGGCAAGCTGAGCCCATTTACCTCCTTTTGAGGTTTCAGCAGTCACAGCATTGGACAGATGGTCACTCCCCCTCCTGGCTGGCAGGCTTGAGTTCCATTACTGAGGGAAATCAATAGGATGGTAGAAGTCACCGTGACCTGTAATTTAAGACCATCTATAAAACTGCACACTTTAAACTTTGCCCAATTATTATTAGGATTCCTTTCTGATGGGCGCGCTGTTGTTTTGACTGTAAACACAATTGATTTCCGGATGTGAAACCAAGCTGTGGTGTTCAAACAAGCTACTCAGCTACTCCCAAATATAATTTTTAGACATCTGTTTTTTTATGCTCAGTATGCTGGAAAATTCATCACAGTGAATGAAACAACAATCCTGTTTCATGTCTGAACATTAATCTTCAAAATAGACCATTTTTAATGGTCAAGTTTGTGTAAGGAACAGAACAGAAGTAAAGTCATTATTCACTGAAAATTTTGACATCTGCACTTGCTTTTGTTGGTGTATTCTTGATAGTTTGGCAATGTCTGATTCATGACCAAATAATTCTACTGAGTCGGATCTTTTAAATGAATCACTACTCCAGTTTACAAAACCTGGTAAAATGACTGATTATGAATTAGAATAAAATCTCAAACCGATTCAATGACTCGCTGATCTGGTTGTGGCGACTGTAGTTTACTGGAGAGGAAAATTATCAGTGAAAAATAAAATCTATCATATGACTAGTATTATGGTACTGAATTCATATCGACCACTTTAATGGTGCTTTTAAGTCATTTTTGAAGCTTGAAAGCTCTAGGTCCCATTAATCATTATTGCATTGAAAAGAGCTACCAGTACAAAATTCCTACTTTCATGTTCCACAGACGAAAGAAAGTCAGATGGGTTTGAAACAACACGAGAATGAGTAAATTAAAGATTTGTCATTTTTGTGTGAACTAATCCTCTAACAGTTTTCCCTCGAATGCTGAAATTAGCTGTCAGTGCTCATTTACCTTTACCCAGAAATAGTTGGCCCGAACATTATTAGCTTCAGCTCCAGAGGCAATTGCTGCTGAGAGTAATTTGACTATTGCTGCTGTTGTCAGTTTGTTTTGCAATGAAACGGTATAAAAAGTTGGAATTTTTGTGCACGTCATTTGTCACCAGAGAGCAATAAGTGAGAAATTCCCTCATCCATTTAGCTTAAACCTCTATGCCTCTTCAAGACACGAAGAAATAAGCAATATTTGGAGCAGAAGCTAATAACAGGCATCTAAAATGGAAAGAGCTTTTCCTGCTCTATAATAAAGAGTCTTTTCTTGAAGGAATAGTTCACATAAAGTCTGCATAGCATACAGCATATTGAAATGGGATGCCATGAAAGTAAATAAGTAACGACTAAGTGGTTATTTTTGGGTTAAGCATTCTTTTATGGTTATTTGCATTAGTGCTGTCAATCGATTAAAAAAATTACTAATTAATTGCAATTAATCACAATTAATCACACTTAACATTAACGTTTTTCAATATACTTTTATATTGTAATAATCTCAAATTAATGTAGAGACAACATAAAGACAGTATATTTTTATATGTAATATTTGTTTAATGGCATCTTTTTATGAGTATCATATATTTTTTTTGACTATAGCCATTCAACATTACAGTATAATTGAGAGCTATCAATTTTAACATTTATTAGACTTTAAAAATTAACTTTTAATGTAAGTGAACTTAAACAATTTTCATATAAACCCATTATAATAAATGTCAAATGTACCTGTGCCTTTCACAGCAAGTAGGAAATCTACAGAAAATGAATATCAAAATGATCAAACACTAAATTCTTAATTAAATATAGATGAATCCTTAAAGCTACAAAAGTTATTGATTTCCTCTTCTTTCTTTTGTTTTTTGATTAACAGACATTACAATGGTTGGGTTATTAGGATATTTTGGCTACCGCTGCTGAACATGACGAGGATCTAACACGCATATTTTCTCACAACTCTTTACCTTTTTGGACCCTCTTCAGGTCTTAAAATCTCTATTAATGAGCTGATGAGTTGAATCGGGTGCATTACAATGGTTGGGTTATTAGGATATTTTGGCTACCGCTGCTGAACATGACGAGGATCTAACACGCATCATATTTTCTCACAACTCTTTACCTTTTTGGACCCTCTTCAGGTCTTAAAATCTCTATTAATGAGCTGATGAGTTGAATCGGGTGTGTTAGATGAGGGAGACAGTTCTGGGGTGCTCCAGGACAGTATTGAAAACCGCTGCAATTCAGAGACAATTCTGCAATTCTGACTTATTTACTGAATAACAAATACATGCATGCACAGTTTTAAGGCAGCTTTAATCGTAAAGCTAACAATTTAGTTACCAACATTCTTAAATATACCTTCATTTCAGAAACTGAAAGTAATTGCATGCTATCAAATGGAGTATACTTTGAAAGGCTATGCAATCAGCTGTACAGATACGTTAAACATTGGCATCAAAACTGAAGAATACTTCAGGCTTGACACACACATACAATGCAGGCTTTCTTGGCTGAGGCTGCACTTAAACTCCTGGGAAACAGAGATGTGAAGCTAATGGTCAGTGTGATCAGTGAAATGGTCTCTAATCACTGAGCAAGGACCTTGTTTTAAGGAATTTCATTATGAGATACAGTGCTTTACAATAGTATCGAAAATAAATGGAAGCTCCAGCCTGAGCTGCTTGTTTATCTAGGTATTAACCTCAATTTGAGCTTTGACTTAATCTGGGTAAACATAAAGAGAGAGGACTGCAGTTTTGAGTGTTTTTGTGCATGAATTTTGTAAGAGAAAAGGGTAGAGACAGACATGTGGAGTGAGAATTGGGTGTTTGAGTGGGACAAACAGAGTAGTGGGACTATCTATTGTGACTGAGCTTCTTAAACACAGCAGGTCTGAGTTGGCTGAACTTCACTGCCATAGTCCTGTAATGAGAGCTTTTCATATTACTTCATGATCTGAATAATTGGCTGTTATGTAAAGCAGAAGGTAACTTGATTTGCATATCCTAAAGGAAATATCAGTGCTGGCAAAGCAGCAAAAGAATAGTTGACAGTCAAAACAGACAGGTTAGATATACAAAGGCCATTATGACATCATCAGATTTCTCCCATTATAATTAATGGAGATGTCCATACTGCAAGTGCCTGATTGCATTATGTAGAAATTAAGTTAATGGATGTCTCACTTCTATTTTTGATGCATTGCACGGCTACTATTCTTTAGCTACACACGTTACATCAAAGCGATTTTGTGATGTTTCAGGTCTCTGGCCTATTATTTTAAATGGTCTAAGATCCAAGTATACTGTATATGCAACTGTGATGTTAATTTTTACACCAATGTATTTCCTTTGAAGCAAATTGAATGTTAAATTTTTTAAAGTTTATCTCAAAATAAAAAGCACATTGATGATTGAATGTTTTTGAAACGTCTTATGCTCACCAAGACTGGAAATATTTATCGATAATAATAATAACAACAATATAAAAATTTTAAACAACTGTTTTTTTTTTTTAAATGAAATGAAATGATCACAAAGGAGTCTTTTCTGGATCGGTCTTGAGGCAAAGCAAACAAGACCAGTGGAATGGTACTAGTCATTATTCCTTTTGGCGTTTCATCTGAGATTGTTGACAATGCTCTGTTGATAATAGCGGTAGTTACTGCAGGCATTGGGAGCATCTGTGTGTCTGCTCAGCCTGAAACAAAACAGAGCCCAGAGCTGATTCTCTGTCTGAATGAGGATTAGTGAATCAGATGGACAGTTTGCTCAAAATCCTCTTTTGAAAAGAAATCTGTGCATTAGTTTGGTCAGTGGGCTTGTTAGTCTGACTGGGCTGCTACATGTTTATCCAACTGACTTTGGCATTATCCCATTTAGAGAATGCGATAAGCACTATTTTCAATGTCTGAGCTAAATGTAAAGAAAAAAAGCAGCTTTATTTTAGAGACATATAATAATATTTAGCAGATCAATGAATCAATGATATGTTCAGTTCTGATTCAGTGAGTTAATTTACTGAATGGTTAATCGGACTGATTCAAAGTGGTATAGTAAGTGCTGAGTTTGTGAATCCTTTTGAAAGATTCATTAAAGAACCTGTTTGTAAGAGCCATTTTCTTGTTAATCAGACTACATTGCTGGCACTGTGTGTTTGTTTTTGCATGCAGCCTGATAAGAAAACTAAATAGAGAGACATGTTTTCTTGCCATTATTTTGTGGTACACAGCATCTTTATCTCATAACATTCAGTGCAGACTGTAGACTCACATTAACTGCTCAGGTAACTGCTCTAGCTGTGATTTCAGGATTAAATGAAGAATGATTTAAATTGGCCCATTTAGACAGGAAAAGGACATCTGTAATATTCAGAATTACCAATTCGTTTTTTTTTATGTGACAGTCTTAAAAGTTTTATACAGAAATGTACTTGCATTCCAACTAAATGAAAAAATGGCAGAGTAAAAATTGACATATTGGTCCCTACTAACATTTAGAGATATTGTATCAGTGTGAGAGAGACTGCTAGCCATGAGTTTCCACTCTTGCATGTTTCTGAATATTAGAAAGACAAGTGGTATTTCAAACAATGATGTCATGGTGATATGTTGCCATTCCAGTTGGAATTTCACGAGGGTTTGCTAGAATGTGGGCTGATAAGGAATGTGCATTTGTTGTAGTAGCAGTCCAGTGCTGTGCCTGGTCTGTCTCTCTGGTGACACATACAAACACAGGTTAGAAATCTCATTCCAAGTTTAGATGTGTGTGTGAGTAACAGAACAAGATTAATTATTAATAAGTCTTATCAATATAATTTATTTTCCTTGGATGTTCAGCTTACCTCTTAAGTGTACACATACACTGTTGAGCAGCAGAAAGGCAGTGCAGGTTTTTTTTTTTTTTTTGCACCTGTGTCAGTAATGACTTTATAGCATTGCATACCAGTTGTTTTCTCAGTGGTCAGGACTATTTTAAGAGAGCTGCTCTCAGCAAAAACAAGCCACCCGTACCATTAATGAGTAATCCCTTCAGTAGAGATCAGCCACATAAAGATTTATACTCGAAAGGCCTATCATTTGTGAGACGCAGGGTAACGGTCGGGAGAAAGACAATTGGGTTTGTAGATCTCAGAAAAATTGTGAATTAGCAGGGTGCAAATATAATGATGGCTAAAAGTGTGTGAGAGTCCTGGGCCAGTCAATCAGTGAATCAGACTACTGAATCAGTTCCAGCAGTTCATAAATCAACATCTGACTCAATTACTAAACTGTAAGTTAATATGATAGTAAAAAACTGATTGAATTTTATTTAAAAAAACATGAGCATATTTGGCTAGTGGCACACTTTTTTTAGACTTACCTTTAAAAAAAACTGAAAATGTCTCTGTTAAATATATATATTGCAAGTGTTTTCAAATTATGATAGTTTAAGAAGCATCTGAAAATTATAATTCAATCAAAACTGTTTTGCACTTTATGCCATAAAATAAAGGAGTTAAAAATTTTAATTTTATATCTCTAACATTTATTATTATTATTATTATTATTATTGTTGTTGCAATGCATAAGTATTTGCGGTAAATGCTGGTAGTTTTTTTTTTTTTTGCAAATGTTTTATGCCAAAATGTACCATTATGACTAGGGGTGCTCCGATTGATCGGCTACCGATCACTATCGGCCGATAATCACATTGGGATGTTTGATTGGCGGTTTTTAAAAAGGCCGATCTCCAAAAACCGATCTCAAGCTGATGACGCTGGCGTGAGAGTTTTGGCATGACATGCAGAGGCACCGTCTCAGTCTCTGTCCGGCGCGGGTGAAATAATTATACTGCTGAAGGTGAGGTACTCACCTTCATATTTCTTCATTAAATAACTTATAAAGTAATTTGAAAACCTCGTTTGAGACGTAATTTCACAAACATCGTGAGTGAGTCACCACTCGAGCACGCGCTCTCTCTTTCTCTCTCAAAATAATAATCTCAAAATCTCTCTCAAATGGCTTCAAATCACCACACATAGCATCTGTCTATAAGCGAGCTGCACGCTGCACAGTTGACACAGTAATTGTCACTTGCACAATCGAGGCAGTGTCACGTCGTCACAAAGTTTATAAATTGCATTACTTTCTAATTCTTGCCAGCGTTTGATCATTCAGCGCTCGCGCGGTCTCCTGGAGCAAAACATAATTGCAATGCTGAAAAAGCATTTCCAGTGACAATGTTTGGAATCAAAATAATGGATAAATGTTGTGTTTGTGGTAAATAGCCACGGATCAGTAATGGACTCCTGTGTTTAAAGCTGCTTCCCCTCTCACAAGAGTCACCTAAGAGGTGATCTATCAGTGATCGGCCTCAAAAATCCTGATCGGAGCACCCCTAATTATGACTCATAAATGTCACTATAATTTATTTGTTTATTATTTGTAATGAATACATTTTTGTTTGTGTAAAAATTAAGTCAAAGTCAGTTAAAGGCAAGTAAACTAAAGCAGAAAAAAAATATTATTTTGAGTGCTGCAGAGCCTTTTGTGCATCTCACCATCAGCCACAGACATGTTCCAGAGACTTCCGCTGTAATGTGACTGTCACCGTTTATCTGCTCTGTGTGCTTTCTTTATTCTGGGCCATCTCCCTCTCCCTCTCTCTCTCTCTCTCTCTCTCATACTTCTCCATCCCACCTCCCCGCTTCCTGTTAAATCCACTATTCTCTCTCTCTTCATTTGTTTCCCTCGGCTGCATTTCCTCTTGTCCTCTACTTTGTCATTTTATCTCAGTCCCCACTCGCTCTCCTCTGCCCCTGTGGCAAGGGAAAAAACACTGTTTGTGGAGGAAGGAATCAACAAATAAACTAATGACTGGAGATAAAAGGGTTGGTTTAAAGGGGTCATTGGATGCCCATTTTCCACAAGTTGATATGATTCTTTAGGGTCTGAAAAGTCTGTAACATAGTTTGGTTAAAATTTCTCAATGGTAGTGTAAAAAACACAATTTTTACCCTGTCAAAAACAGCTCTTTTCAGAGCAAGTCGTTTTGTAGCATTTTACTTTAAATGTTAATGAGCTCTGCTGACCCCGCCCCTCTCTTCCGAGCTGCTCTCTGAGGGACTGTTTACTTTACCTGCATTCATCGTAAAAATCTAGTGTAGTATTAGTTCTGACAGGTCACGTTAGTCAAGCTCGCATCAGCTGACTCTCAGCTGATCCCCATCAACCTA
>NW_015506302.1:48385-52854 GCF_001515645.1 Sinocyclocheilus grahami | reverse complement strand
GTCCCTACTAACATTTAGAGATATTGTATCAGTGTGAGAGAGACTGCTAGCCATGAGTTTCCACTCTTGCATGTTTCTGAATATTAGAAAGACAAGTGGTATTTCAAACAATGATGTCATGGTGATATGTTGCCATTCCAGTTGGAATTTCACGAGGGTTTGCTAGAATGTGGGCTGATAAGGAATGTGCATTTGTTGTAGTAGCAGTCCAGTGCTGTGCCTGGTCTGTCTCTCTGGTGACACATACAAACACAGGTTAGAAATCTCATTCCAAGTTTAGATGTGTGTGTGAGTAACAGAACAAGATTAATTATCAATTAGTCTTATCAATATCATTTATTTTTCTTGGATGTTCAGCTTGCCTCTTTAGTGTACATACACACTGTTGAGCAGCAGAAAGGAAGTGCAGGTATTTTTTTTTCACCTGTGTCGGTAATGACTTTAATGCATTGCATACCAGTTGTTTCTCAGTGGTCAGGACTATTTTAAGAGAGCTGCTCTCAGCAAAAACAAGCCACCCGTACCATTAATGAGTAATCCCTTCAGTAGAGATCAGCCACATAAAGATTTATACTCGAAAGGCCTATCATTTGTGAGACGCAGGGTAACGGTCGGGAGAAAGACAATTGGGTTTGTAGATCTCAGAAAAATTGTGAATTAGCAGGGTGCAAATATAATGATGGCTAAAAGTGTGTGAGAGTCCTGGGCCAGTCAATCAGTGAATCAGACTACTGAATCAGTTCCAGCAGTTCATAAATCAACATCTGACTCAATTACTAAACTGTAAGTTAATATGATAGTAAAAAACTGATTGAATTTTATTTAAAAAAACATGAGCATATTTGGCTAGTGGCACACTTTTTTTAGACTTACCTTTAAAAAAAACTGAAAATGTCTCTGTTAAATATATATATTGCAAGTGTTTTCAAATTATGATAGTTTAAGAAGCATCTGAAAATTATAATTCAATCAAAACTGTTTTGCACTTTATGCCATAAAATAAAGGAGTTAAAAATTTTAATTTTATATCTCTAACATTTATTATTATTATTATTATTGTTGTTGCAATGCATAAGTATTTGCGGTAAATGCTGGTAGTTTTTTTTTTTTTTGCAAATGTTTTATGCCAAAATGTACCATTATGACTAGGGGTGCTCCGATTGATCGGCTACCGATCACTATCGGCCGATAATCACATTGGGATGTTTGATTGGCGGTTTTTAAAAAGGCCGATCTCCAAAAACCGATCTCAAGCTGATGACGCTGGCGTGAGAGTTTTGGCATGACATGCAGAGGCACCGTCTCAGTCTCTGTCCGGCGCGGGTGAAATAATTATACTGCTGAAGGTGAGGTACTCACCTTCATATTTCTTCATTAAATAACTTATAAAGTAATTTGAAAACCTCGTTTGAGACGTAATTTCACAAACATCGTGAGTGAGTCACCACTCGAGCACGCGCTCTCTCTTTCTCTCTCAAAATAATAATCTCAAAATCTCTCTCAAATGGCTTCAAATCACCACACATAGCATCTGTCTATAAGCGAGCTGCACGCTGCACAGTTGACACAGTAATTGTCACTTGCACAATCGAGGCAGTGTCACGTCGTCACAAAGTTTATAAATTGCATTACTTTTTAATTCTTGCCAGCGTTTGATCATTCAGCGCTCGCGCGGTCTCCTGGAGTAAAAAATAATTGCAATGCTGAAAAAGCATTTCCAGTGACAATGTTTGGAATCAAAATAATGGATAAATGTTGTGTTTGTGGTAAATAGCCACGGATCAGTAATGGACTCCTGTGTTTAAAGCTGCTTCCCCTCTCACAAGAGTCACCTAAGAGGTGATCTATCAGTGATCGGCCTCAAAAATCCTGATCGGAGCACCCCTAATTATGACTCATAAATGTCACTATAATTTATTTGTTTATTATTTGTAATGAATACATTTTTGTTTGTGTAAAAATTAAGTCAAAGTCAGTTAAAGGCAAGTAAACTAAAGCAGAAAAAAAATATTATTTTGAGTGCTGCAGAGCCTTTTGTGCATCTCACCATCAGCCACAGACATGTTCCAGAGACTTCCGCTGTAATGTGACTGTCACCGTTTATCTGCTCTGTGTGCTTTCTTTATTCTGGGCCATCTCCCTCTCCCTCTCTCTCTCTCTCTCTCTCTCATACTTCTCCATCCCACCTCCCCGCTTCCTGTTAAATCCACTATTCTCTCTCTCTTCATTTGTTTCCCTCGGCTGCATTTCCTCTTGTCCTCTACTTTGTCATTTTATCTCAGTCCCCACTCGCTCTCCTCTGCCCCTGTGGCAAGGGAAAAAACACTGTTTGTGGAGGAAGGAATCAACAAATAAACTAATGACTGGAGATAAAAGGGTTGGTTTAAAGGGGTCATTGGATGCCCATTTTCCACAAGTTGATATGATTCTTTAGGGTCTGAAAAGTCTGTAACATAGTTTGGTTAAAATTTCTCAATGGTAGTGTAAAAAACACAATTTTTACCCTGTCAAAAACAGCTCTTTTCAGAGCAAGTCTTTTTGTAGCATTTTACTTTAAATTTTAATGAGCTCTGCTGACCCCGCCCCTCTCTTCCGAGCTGCTCTCTGAGGGACTGTTTACTTTACCTGCATTCATCGTAAAAATCTAGTGTAGTATTAGTTCTGACAGGTCACGTTAGTCAAGCTCGCATCAGCTGACTCTCAGCTGATCCCCATCAACCTATGGTAATACGACACCTACCTAAGCATTCATATATAAGGTCCCTCAGTATTATCAGCAGTTTTCGCATTGCTCAATAGCTAATTACCCTCCTCCATCCCCAGCTCCTACTGTCAGTCAGGATTCAGCCTTCTGATTATTGTTTGAATCAGACTAATTCTAAAATGTGTACAAAATTTTTTTGAACTTTAACGATATCTGCAATACATTTATGCTGGTTCTGTTCTGTTTACCCTGGGAGGGGGTTATCGCTGCTCTCCCTGCTCATGGATGCGCAGGGAGTTCTTGCCCAGAACAGAACCATACCGCCAATCCAAACTGTATGCTAAATGTCAATCATCTTTGACGATAATGGTCCTGACACATACCGCCAATCCAAACTGTATGCTAAATGTCAATCATCTTTGATGATAATGGTCCTGACAGAACTTGCTAATTGGCACATTATTAGGAAAGGCGATTTGCAAAGATTAATTAAAAAACCTTATACTCACTTCTTCTGTAGGTAAAGCTGGATCCCGAATGATTTGCGCGAACAAAGACACATTTAGGTAGGTCGGGGGCGCATTTCCGTCCAAAAACGAACGTAATCCACTGCGTCTTCAGCGGCTCAGATGCCGGGAGTAAATGACGACTGTTATGTTCATTATTACATCCAACAACAGAACACCTCAATCGCTTAGGAGTCATTCTTGTCTACATCTGCTCTGGTGGTGAAACAATGGCGGACTGATGACAGCTCACTCAGGGCGGGTCTAAGGTAAGACATCAGTCCAGTCTGTGCTGAAACACTACTATCAATCAAACTATAGTGGGAGGGGCCTGTTTTTGTGACGTCACACAGACAGGCATCTGAGATCCGCTCGATTTGTGAAAGGGGTAAAAATTTTAGACACTTTTTAAAACACTGGGTGGATTTTTATCATTATAGGGTGGTTGTGTACACACACTGCCAACACACATTTCAGTTCAAACAACTTGTAAAAGTGCATGTAGCATCCTATGACCCTTTTAAAAGGTGGAAGGAAAGTATGAAATGGCACAGTGGGTTTAAGTTGCTCCCTCTCAAATGCAGCTACGGCCTCTTGTCTTCCTCCTCAGCATGTAACAAAGTCCTTACTGCCGCCAGCCAAATTCCGAGTGAACTGCACAAGAACATTCTTGGTTTGACACCAGTTTCAGTGCTTCCACCTACTGTAGTGCAGGACAGACTTCAGCCGGTTTTAGTGAGCTGCGCTTTAGTGTGTTATGAGCCTAACAGTAATTATACTGTCAGCAGCATGCTAAAACCTACGGAAGTTCTAAGCGGCCATGCATTATTTTTTTTTTCCTTCTTGTTTTCTCGTTATAACGACTTATTTTCTCGTTATATCGACATAACGAGAGTTGTTTTCTCGTTATAACGACTTAATTTTCTCGTTATATCGACATAACGAGAGTTGTTTTCTCGTTATAACGACTTAATTTTCTCGTTATATCGACATAACTAGAGTTGTTTTCTCGTTATAACGACTTAATTTTCTCGTGATCTCGACATAAAAAAAGTTGTTCTCTAAGTTACAAAACTGCGCCAACAGGTGGCACTATTGACCTGAATATAACTGATGGGGTGTTGTAGGCTATACTGTATCCACTTTACTGTACGCGTTTGGGATAGAATATGAACGACCTCGTGATCGCTACAATTTGTACAGTATTGTTCATTAGGCTACTGACATTTAATTCATTCATAAATGTTAAATGCTTGAAT